>NC_056737.1:276737366-276952366 GCF_019279795.1 Protopterus annectens
TGATATTAACAATACAATATCAATTAAAAAATACGAGGTAACAAAATGCGGAAGTGAGCAGTTAACAAAAAGGCAAAGAAAGCATGTACATAGTAGACAGAAAGTAACATCTAGAATTGAGAGAAAAATTATATCCAATGTTTATATGAGTTATGTAGCAATATAAGTATACATATTTTGAAAAATAGTAGCTGCAAAAGAGCATCAGGTGTTATACAAAGTGACTAACTATGACCTCTATTTGAGTGAAAAAAAAATTATAAGAATAAGAGCTGTAAAACAAAATGATGAAGCTGCATAAAAGACAGAAGTTGGGAGGATGAGGATTTAGGTAGGGTACTGGCAAGGGCAAGACCATGAGTTTGCTAGTTAGATTTTTTTTAGTTCTTTTTTGAAGGTAGTACTGTGTGTGATGTTTCTAATATTGGAGGGGAGTTTGTTCCAGGTTTGGGACACTGAATATTTGTATAAGAGTTTGCCAATGTTTTCATTGGGCTAGTAAATGTCTAGGAGATGTTGGTCAGAGCTACGGAGTGAATGATTTGGGTTGTAATAGGATACTAGAGAGGAGAGGGAGGGGAATACAGTAGGTTTGTTGATTAGGGAGTATGTGTGATTCGTAGCTATGATAAAATAAGTTGTTGGGGGGAATTCTAGCCATTGGAGTTTATTTAGTGCAGTGCAGTGGTGAGAGTAGTAAGGTTGATTAGTGGCAACTCTAGTACATTTATTATAAGTTTGTTCTAGTTTGGTGCTTAGTGTGACTTGTAAGTTTGTGAGGATTGGAGGTCACAAATGAATGCAGTCAGTTAATAATGACAGACATTAAAGTATTACACTGCAAAACTTTTACAATAGGTATCTTTAGTGGTGTGTTTAGTGAACTGTTGGGAACTGATTTAAGAAATGCAACAGGCAGAGAATGAACTACATATATTTTTACACAGTGATAGATTGACAAACACAATTATGTAAAAAGATGAAAAATATTTTGAGAAGTCTCAAAGCTGTAGGGTGAAGGAGAAACATCATTAATGATAACATGTAAGTTGTACACACCATTTTAGAGAGCAGATATAAAATGAATATGTTTTTGAACATAAGTAACTGCTCTTCTTCCTACAGCTTATAAAATTTTATTGGAATACCTTCTTTTCTGAGGGAGCTGAATATTGGACTACTATAAAGTTCATACAGATACATCAAACCACACCTGCTCCTTATCTGCTTCAGGCCTACACATTTCTCCCAGAACTCAGAACAATGCTCTATCTAACTTCGATTGTAAAGTCACTCAATTATGCTCAGAGTTGGTCTTTGGTGATTGGTGCCCTAGACAAAAGGGCTCCACAGCACCCCCTCACACACCACCCCGGTGCCCCCATCCTTGTATACCTACACCATATAGAATAATTTTTTGTCTTCATTTTTCTCACAGTTTGTCTTACTCTTCAGTTTTTCCTATATTCATTCAACACATTTTAAAGAAACCATTTCTTTACTACAAAAAATAAACAAATAAATACTGGAAAAGCACTCCTGCTAGGGCAGCGCCCTAGGTGGCCACCTAGCTGGCCTGTGCTTAAGGCCGGCTATGATTATGCTTTCCACAAAAGTGTGTATATCTAAGCTGACATTCATCATATTTGTTCTTTTAAAATAACTTTCAAAAACATATTCATTTTCATATCTGCTCTCCAAAAAGGGGTGCACAACTTAAATTTTATCATTAATAATGTTTCTGCTTCGCCCTTTTGCTTTCACCTACATAGAATTTGTTATGAGGGCATTTCAGGGCATATATTATTCCTACTGTATCACAATTATAATTGCCCTGTATTGAATATTTTTTCCATTAATGATTAATGTCTATGAAAGCAAAAGGGCTTTTAAAGTAAGATTACAGGAACATTTATGGGATATAAGGAAGGCTAGAGTTGAAAGCCCTGTGTCATGCACTCATCATCACATGAATGGGTAAGGGTTACAAGCTACTGTTTTAGATCAAGTTTATGTTGGACAATCTGATAATTTGAATGTGAAAAATAAATTGCTGTATAAGGAATCAACTTTTATATTTATATATGATACATTGATTCCTTGAGGCATTAATGTTGAGTGTAACAGGAAGGTTTTTATTTAATTAATTACATAATTGTTTAATTTATTTACGAATGTGTTAACTGAGGTTAGTATATTAGGTGCTGTGTTTTTTTATAATTGCGTACTCTGAAAAGGCATGCGAGCTGAGGCGCTAAGAGACATTTTTGCATAGAAGTGTTTTGGATCTTCTGGTTTTGTGGTATTTTGGTCAATATTTTGGTGCTGGTGTTGTGAAGTGTTATTTAACCAATCATCATATGTCTCCCAGAATGCCTTGTTAACATTTGTGGTAAGCTGGAGAAGCAGCGTGTTGACTATTTAAAATCACTGCTGTAAGGCTGTCTCTGAAATGGAAAGGGGTGCCACCAGCAGTAAGCTCTATTGACTTCTGGCAATAACCTTTCTGAATCTCAAGGATATTATCTTACCTCTGCATGGTTTCCTTCACTTTAGTCTTTAAAACAGAACTGCAACAGTTTTTTTCCCCTTTCAGCAGCTAGGTTAAAAGATGTTTGGGGTTGGGATGTATAAAATCTCCCTGTTCTTTTTTTTTTAAACAAGAAACATTTTTATTAAATTATCACTTAAGACATAGGCAACCACACATTTATATAAATGAAAACGAACCATATTGATGTATTTTCAGTTGCAAACTTTATACATCAATTATAATTTATCCAGTCATTATCAGTCAAACATTACAATGTTCCTTCAATGCCTGCCTTCCCTTAAACCTCAATTCTACTTCCAAACATTATTCTGCATGTATTGTTCCCACCGTTCCTATTTTTCCCTACCCTTTTCTAAAGCTCCCACTTCCAGTTGTTTTATTTCTGTTAGTATATTTACTACTTCTCATATAGTTGGTTTAGACTTTGATTTCCATTTTCTAGTAATTGCTTTTTTGGCAACCACCAGAATTAAACTCAGCAAGGCCTTACCATTTCTAGGCAATTCTGCTTCTTTATCACAGATCAAAAAAATAGTTTCCTTAGTTACACCAATTTGCTCACCCAGTATTTCTGATAGAGCGGTCTGCAGGGAATTTTTAAAGTCTGCCATCTCATTACAATCTGAAAAAATATGTTCCCAATTATCTCTTTTGTCTCTGCTCTTGTGTGACTAATTCCAGTCTGTGAGGAAAATTGTGGTATTTGCCCCTGGTCAATTCCATAAGAAGGGATAAACACTGTTGCCTGGGCCAGAAGGGAGTCACCGCAATGATCTTGGTGAATTCTTTCTGAATCTTCAGTATTACTTTGAATATCAGAAAGGGTAAAAAAAGCATACAGGAATATTCCTGTTCAAGGAATGGAAAAGGCTTCTGTCTTCCAAGTCTTCTTGCATGAAATCTTGGAGCAGAATTTTACCAGCTGATTGTTCACTGGGAAGGCAAAAATGCCTATTTAAGGACCCCCCACAGGTGGATCAGATCTTGGAAGAACCCAACCTAGTTTCTATTCAAGAAGATCTGCCTTTGCCCTGAACAGCTTGTCAGACACACAATTTTGCTGTGACAGAATGTAGGAAGTAGAGTGAGATTCTGCTGTAAAGCTGTATCCCATGATAACATGTCTAGTCTGCAAAGTAGGCAAGACCTGCTTCTCTCGCTTTTTTATGTACCACATCACTATTATATTGTCTGTAACAACTTGAAGAGATCCTGGGGACCAAAGGTGATTTAGAGAGTTGATAGTTGAAAGAGACTTCAGATGACATTGTATATTTCTCATGTGGAGTATTTCCAGAGTTATCATGAGAATCATAGATGCCATGAGAGTCAGAATCCTGAGGTATTCCGACCCTTGCCCTTTAAGGAGACCCCAACAGTCGCAGAAGACAGTGCTTAACTCCCTGTCTATAGGGGTTGTTTATGTAACACCAGAGGAATCCGGGGAAAAACCTTGGAATAGATATAAATGTAGATATATTTTCTCCTGTGGAAGACCAGCTCTTTGTACTGAGGTTCTCTTGGAACCCCAGTCTACATATAAGATCTCTCACCAAAGAAAGAGATTCATGACACTTTGAAAAAGAGTATGTATATATAAGCAAGACACCTAAATGTGGAAATGTGTGGATACCATGTAGCCTGCAATGTGCAATAACTGGAGCTAGATACTTTGTTTACACTCTTGAGGCAGTGGATAGCCCAAAGCATAAGACACAGAATGGACAATGTGATCTAGATACATAAACCCTTAGGAAACATCAGAAGCCTTAATGGATAGTAATGCGATGAAAGGCATCTTTTAAATCTAAGGTTACCAACAAATCTCAAATAGGGAATGAGGGGTAAGAGAAAGTGCCCAAGTTCAAAATCCCTTCACAACACAATCACAAACTGGTTTAAGAAAAAGGTCCATAACTGATCTTCAGGCATTTTTTTTTTTGCCATCAGAAACATTGTTGAATGAAAACCTCTTCCCCACTGGGAAAAAGGAACTATTTCCATTATCCCCCTCCTGATAAAGCATGTGGTTTGAGGTTTGGTCTGGGGATGTGGAATAATTCCCTACAAAGGAAGGATCTCTTCCCACTGAGTCAGTCCCAGAACCCATTTATCTGAAAAAACCTGTTCGCAAAGACAGAGAAATGGAGAATATGACTTTCTGAAAGGGATAAGAGACTGCCAGGGTGGGAGGTGGGACAAGGCGCCTTACATACTCATTCTGACTTTTTTTGACTGTTCTTTGTTTGGTGGGGGTTCCTGCTTTCTTTTAGGGAACCTCATCACCATTGTTTTTTAATGTCTGCTTACCAGCATGTCGTTGAGATTGTTTGCTTTGTTTTGTTTCTTGCTGCATTTGGACAAGGGATCCCTTTGGTAAATTTAGAGGAGGGGGGATAAAACCATCTGAGAGTTTCCCTGTATATCAGCTTAACCATCTCATCACATTTTGATAATCTTTGCAGCAGTGGAACCAACATCTCTATCCAAAGGTGAATTATTTAAAAGCTTATTTTTACATCCTCTAGAAGGTTCTGAGAATGAAGCCCGGCAAACGTCCACAGTACCAGTGGCAACCTCACTGAATGTAGTATTAACAGTCATAAACACACTTTAAATAATTAGTGGCCTGAAAAATAAAAGAAACCAAACCACACAAAGCAGATTTTTCCTCACAGGGAGGAACTGCAGATAAAACATTCATCGTATTTTCAGTTAGTCAGAATAAACTTTAACATATGAGCCTGACAACTCAAAATTATAAAAACTAAAGTTGCATAAGCAAACAGTTTTCTCCAAACTTAAAAGTTGTTTTACCTTGTCAATAGGGGAAGGATTAGAATTAAAATGTTTGGCAGCAGCTGGATTGACTAAAGCTATAGCCGCTGGGTCATGTTTGGGAAGAGTGTAAAAAACTTAAAAGATTGAGGACATTTATAGATTCTATTTGCCTTTTTAGGAACAGTAGGCTGAATATCAGGAAAATTGCAGGCAGTGACACATACTTCCTCCAGAGCTGACAGAACTGGAGAAATAGGTAAAGGTTCTGGAAATTCCTTCTGTAACAGTTTATAGTATTTACTGGGGGACTGATAAACCTCAGTGTTCTCCCACTGAATACACTCGCACATCTGTAAATGGTCTTGGAGAAAGATAATCATTGATGGGGAGAGTCTGAGTCAGAATTCTAAGGGGAAAAAAACTTTGTCTGTTCCATCACATTCTTCTCTGAATTTAATTTCTTGAATCTCTTCAGGAAAAGAGAAATTACTTTTTTGTTTACCAGAAGCCACCTGATAAGAAAGGTCAATAGTCTTTATAAGACCCTGAGCTGGACTTAATAAACTACTTCTGTCCAGTGAAACTGGAACAGAAGAAGCTATAAGTTTAGTTTTCTGTTTCTTTTTGACAGGAAAATTAAAGCAAACATTTTTAATGGCAGAAATAGCTTCCTCATGGATGGGCACAATATTCTGGTTAAGCAGGGGCACCTTCCCTGCCCCTTCCTGCAACTCCAACAAAATTGGTTCCCCATTGCCAACTAAGGGAAGCCCAGTAGCTGCAGAGGACATTGCTAACCTCCAGTGCATAGTGGCTGTATTTGCCACACAGAGGGATCTAGGGAAAAAGGATAGTGGTCTGAGGAACCAGCTTGGCCACAGCAGGATCTCTCACCTGCATCTGAGGCAAGCCTGCTGTGGTGGCAAACACCTTTCGTGAATTATCACAACACATAAGCAAAGATACATTTAAATAAAAGAAAACAAACTGTGTGAGTAACTTCTACTAGCTAAGAATTACGAGTAATGATCTTTGAGATATAACAAAATATTTATTGACAATTACTCAGATAAAAGTGTGTTGCCTGAGCTGCAGTAAACACTCCAAAACATTGTTTCTTTGTGATCAAAAGCACCACACCTCCCATGCACTGGCATATTATAATCATTTGAAGTTGCTGCTTCACAGTAAGAAAAAATGGTTTCCTGACTGGATGGATTTGCACAGAAATGTCTCCTGCTACAATAAAATAGCTACATTTGCCACCAATCTCCCTCATAGGAACCTAAATTGTCATAGCTTACAGCAATTAAACTGGCTCAAACTGCAGAACTACCTAATATACTCACAACTAACTACAGCACACAAACTCATGTCATCATCCAATAAAATGCCCTACACTACAAAACTTATTACTGCCCTACTGTCCAGCAAGGGACATCCGCTCTAGTAAAAAATTCTTATTACTTACAAATAAGTCAAATAATGTTGCAGGAGACTCGCTGTACTCACAATATGTTGCTAAACTCTGGAATAGTAACTCCACACAAATAATGCTCTCTGACAAACTCAGTAGTTTTAAACCACTGCTTAAACATCTTAACCAGTCCTGGTCCTGTACATGCTCATCACAAGGTTAAGACTTTGTGTTCACCATACAATACTCTCAACCTCTCACTGAAATGACAAAATAAATTTTATACATAACTGCTGCCTGTACAATCCACTAAATTGCACATGGGGTTTCTATTTAGTAACTTCCACCTTTGTAAAATCTTAGTATGTACAAATGTTACAAATGTAACTAGTGTTTGTGTATAAATGTAAATTAAAACATAACTACTCTGTGTCTTTTACTGGAACTTGGTATAATGCAATGTAAGCAAATGGAGCTTTTCTCCCAGGCCTCCGCTGAAAATGGGTATTACCCAGTCGGACTTTCCCAGTAAACAAAGACAAATAAAATAAATAAATGCATTTGTTGAGTAATATTTGCTAAATTTTACATTGCCAGCTTTTCTTTTAATTGAAAAAAGGAATATTTCAATCAAATGAATAATTATTTTCCCTGAATAGCTGTAAATACCATCATCCTCTTAGCGCAAGAAATTTGGTTAAAGCCTAAATTAATGGTGGGACAAATGGCCAAAATTAGGGAGAGATTTTAAATATTGCTTTTATAAACTTGAAAGGTTGCTAGAATAACAGGATTTGTGTTAACATGCATTTTCCAAAGGAAATGAAGTCTGAAACTCAAGTGCATGTCATTATTCAGAAATTTCAATCCTCAATCATTTGCCAGAAAACCACAAATTTTATGAAGAGAACAAACCAAAAATATGAGGCAAAATCTGGACATTCTGCAAAACCCTATACAGTTGAGTGGTATGCATGCTTTAAAGTAAAAAAAATATATATTCTCTGGAGCGACCTCCCTTATAAAAAAAAATATATTCTCTGGAGCGACCTCCCTTATGTAGGAGTCTGATTCTGAACCATGTACACACTTGTGCATGCCCACACATACTCACACATACTCACATTCAGACACTCACTCATACTCACATATACACATGCACTCATGCACAGTCCTATACATGTAATCACGCATTCGCATACACATACTCAGTCACACTCCCATATACACATGTACTTGTGTGCAGTCTTATACTCGCATATATGCACTTGCACACACTTGCACAAACTCGTATGTACACATGCACTTGTACTCACATCCGTATATATACATGCACTCATATACAGTCACATACTTGCAGACACTGGCATACATGCACTCATGGACACTCGCTGACAACCGAACACACACACACACACACACACACACACACACACACACACACACACACACACACACACACACACACACACACACACACACACACACACACACACACACACACACACACACACACACACACAAACTTTCTCTTTTTCTGATGTCCCTTTTCTCTGGCAAAGCTTTCTTTATTTAAAAAAAAAATCTGAGTCAGGAACAGGGGGCACAGTTTATGACTTTATTTAAAGTGGGGGGTGCTCTCCCCCCTCACCTTGTGATTCCAGTACCCTTGTTAGTGAGCCTTGTTCATGTATAAAACCTAGCAAAATTATATGTATTTACAATTTATACATGTGTATTTGCCCTTCCTCTGTTATCTGTTCATGTACATATATATGTGTGCAATAATGCATGAGGGAGTGTGCATGGTACAGACATTACCTTAGGCCCAGGTGTGTTGTGAGGTTGACCCCAAAGGGCAAATGCCTTACAACCCATGGGCATGTCTCACAACATTTCTGGGGGTGCTGTTATAATTGTGCTATGTACAAATAATTCATAAGTAGTTACTTGGTTTGCAGTCTTGAAAACCATTATGGAGCCTAGCCCAAATTTCTAATTGCCCCCAAACACTGTTGGGTTAAATATGCTGCTCTAAGTCATATAGTAGAAAAATGAGAATAAAAAAGACTAGTTGTAGTTAGATTTCTTTCTTGCAAACTGTTTGTTTAAAAGTTTTATTTTATTTTCTTTGTGCATTTTGTTACTTTTTGGTGTATTAAACTGTTAACTGCATTAATTAACTCAGTATTTAAGTACACATACCCACACATATGCAGAGAAAGCCTTATGTTTAGGCTTTGGTTTTAAATCGTGTAAACATGAAAGGAAAATATTAGGTCTTGTGAGGAACTCAGAACCCTGGACCTCCAACATTCCATGGTGGTATCGCTGCCTCTAGACTACCAAGGGCCTCTAGCAGTTAAGTGTTCTATTTCCCTTAAAATCCTTTTTCGTTTCAGCCAGGAATCCCCCTGCCATGGTGATAAGGTCAAACTATATAGGCACACATGCAAGCACACACGCACAACACACTCACACACAGATGCTGAGAAAGCCTTCTACTGAGGCATTGTTTTTAAATCTTGTAAATATGAAAGGAAAATATTATTGAGACTCTTTCCTGAATAAAGTATTCATATTTTTCACTTCTGAATAATATGTGGCTGATCAATTATTTATGTATTTATTAATTAAGAGGGTATTTATTACTTAAGGGTGAAAAACCGCTGGAATCCATCTCTAACTGACCAGGTAACCCTGCTGCACCTTATCCTTTGTGTTTATTATATGGCATATTAAAAAAGTGGTATAGCAACTGGGAGGTCCGCAGCTTGGTAATCTGCAGTTTTGTCAATTTATTGCTGTGAGTCATGAGAATAGGCTGTAGAGTTGGAGAATATTACCAGCCTAGCCAGGAAATTAATATGCATTTTGTGTGTGTGTGTGTGTGTGTGTGTGTGTGTGTGTGTGTGTGTGTGTGTGTGTGTGTGTGTGCGTGTGTGTGTGTGTGCGCGCAAGAGTCTATTTAAAGCATAGTGAGTGTGAGCCCAAGAAAGCTCTGAAATCCGGAGCGAATGATGAGAAAAGGTTCTGAGAAGTGAGGCCAAAGACTCTGCTTAGTGGGATATTCAGTGGGAGGTCTATTCTTGGATGTGGATGATATAGGTCCATAGCCAGGACCACAGTGCATATTTCCTGAATGCTGTTGTGGCAAGGCTATACCCAGGAATTTGCTTAGTGATTCATATTTGGGAGCCTTTTGCAAACTTTTATCTGTTTGGCTCCAATGTTGTGACTTAAGAGAACATACTGCTGATGGCTATTTGCACTGGTAGGCAGTGGTAGGATTCAAATCTCATCTATCTACCACCATCGTTTTCCATTTTACACTGGCTGGCAGTAGTGGAATTCAGTTCCTATCTATCTGACCTTGGCCATCTTTCTTTATATCACAGTGTGTCATTGTGTAATAGTACGTTCAATTGCATTGCATGATATTGTATGCCTTTGGAGTAGGTCATAGCAAAAAAAGATTTCAAGACCAGCTGACTTACCCATATAAGTAGTATTTATTTATTTACTTACTGATTGAGTGATTGATTGATTGGCATTTGTTTACCAGGAAAGTCTGATTGAACAGTGCCATTTTTCAGCAGAGGCCTGGGGGGTAGGTTCCATTATGCAGACATCATGAATAACATCTGTATTGTTTCATCATTTACAGTCAGTTTAATTCATGAGCAGCATTTCCATTATTCAGACATCATCCTTGACATCAGTTACATCATTTACAAACAATTTCATTTAACAATAACAGTTACATGGGTTGTATATGAATATATTTTTAATACAGGGAGGTATATGCAGTGAAATATCATCAGTATACATAGATTGTCAGGTTTTATGTGAGAATATTTGTTTCCTTAAAGACTTGTTCAAAATTTAGGACATAGGAAGGTAAGATAAAGGGTTAGAGCAGCCTAAAGGAAGGAAGATGGGAGGAGGAACAAGAAAGATGAAGAGATGAGTTGATAGAGGAGGATGTAGTTGTGATAATAGTACATTAGGTTTTGTGTGGCAGAGAGTTATGGCACAAAGTCATATAGCTATTTTAGTACAATGTTAACCAGGGGTGGTGCAGGTACAGAACCATTTGAATGAAATATACACATTTTTTCTGAGTTACTGCTTAGATACATTGTGAAACTGCATTTATGAGGCAGTTCACTGTAAAAAAAATAAAACACCCATCCATAAGTAGATCATCATATGTATTAGAACTTATGCTAAGACAGTTTTTCAGGGTGGAGGTTATGAAAATGATAAACCCACAGCTGCCCTGTAGAAGCTGTTTAACCAAAAGACCTTAGCAGCATTCCAGACTGAACTAAACAGGTATTGTGGTTCTTTGAATTCAAAAGTGAGTTTACATCTGTAATGTAAGTGGGCTCTTTGGCACTTACAGTGGCTGTAGGCAGGGTCTCTAATGTCAAAACTACACAACACTTGAGACAGAAGATGAACTTCATAGTTATTTAATGACACCAATCAAGCAAGTAAAGCATTGTTGCAGACAGCAATAGACATTGCCAGCAATGATGAAGAACACTGGACTCTGTTAAGGTGTTCTGTGTAGCTGTTAGAATTTTACATCTGTAGTGTAGTTTGATAGCTGCCAGAGCATTCTGCCAAGGAAATTGGAAGAACAGTAGATTCATGGCAACAGTTGATCCTTTTTTTAGGAGCCAACACCCCCTCAACCACCTTGGTCTCATTACAAATGGAATTCATGTCTATATATCTACCTCTCTGTCAGTCAAGCTGTCTGTCTAAGGTTAGGAGGGAACTGTGTGTCATGTCTCACTGTCTAATATATATATATATATATATATATATATATATATATATATATATCGACACACACAGTTGGGGGAAGTGCCAAGGGGGTTACTAAGCAACAAAAAACTCTGTCTGCCTCCTCATATAATTATGTCACTAGCTATTCTGGACTTGTAGTTAAGTGGGATACAGTGTTCCCCATTTTGCCTTGTGCATACAGTGAAGCCCTGACTTCTGGCAATATCTTTTCACAACTAACTGCTGACATCATTATGACTACTGCTATACATGACATCCTCTCCTTTTAATTTTCTTTCCAGAACATAACATTTTATAATGCATGTGACTGTTATTTTAGCTAAATGTTAAAGATAAAAGTCACTTATAAACTTAACCCATTGACTGACTTCCTGATTCTACCAAATCAGGTAACTTTAGGTATCTTTGCACTTTTGGGTCTTCTACAAAATGCCAGAAGTAGCAATACTCTTTGTGGTTAAGCTCTTTTGCTTGAGATAAGGCTGTTAGATATATTGTCAGAAGATTATAGGCACTTTAACCTCTAATGAAAGCATGCAATACTTTAAGGTTATATTAATTAAGTCTCAGAATTACTCATGTTCTGGATTAGTTTTGTATGACCTTGATTTGTTGCTTTCTCTTACAACCACAGAGGGTTTAGTCTGCGCATTATCCGTTCCCCTTCAGAAGAAAACTTGAAATTCACAAGCTCGAAGCCAGAATCTCAAGTTTTCAGTAACTCGAAATTCTAAAGCTCCGGGTTAACAACACAACATTGTTTATTAAATCCGTAAGTGCTTTCGTCGGAGAAAGTGCTCCAACTTCATCAGACTACACCTCAAACAGCAACACTTCATTTTATACTAATGCAAATCAATTAAAACCAATTACAACTTGTAAATTGACACAAGTACAAAGCAGGCTAGCAAGTACGGTAGATGCACGGATAAACCAACCTTGAATGAGAACAGAAAGAATCCAGCACCCTGAGCATAAGTAGCAAACAAAAAGTTTATTGTAAACCAAACCGGTTTCAGCAACTAGCTTTCTTCAGTGGCTGATTTTACAACATCACAATGAGTCATATATATATAATATAAACTATAATATAAACTAGGTGACCTGACATCACTTCCTGTATTCTCACAATATAGCCACAAAACATAAAGAATAAAAATGAATTAATGTTTGACAGTGAAGGTTTCCCAAAAATAAAATATTGGTTGTGTTTAAAAAATATATAATTTAACTGCAACCATCCATAAAAAATATCCATGAAAAAATAATATAAATTACCATGTAAATGCTAGTAAATTTAATAACAAACATTTAAAAAATTTTTTAAAATAATTATTGACCAAGAAAATGACCAAAAAATCCTATAAACACGGAATCATTATTAATATAATGCAATAAATAACACTGAGTGAATCATTATAGTTTATCATTGAGACCTGGTGGGAATAAGTCACCTAATTTCACAATCCATTTGGTCTCTTTGTTATCCAATATTTTGTGCCATCCTGTTTTATACATTCTGTTGCCAACAATTCTGTCAATACAAACAAAGGAAAAATGGGCCATTTTATGTATAATGGAATGTTTGAATAATGCATTAGTTTGCCTGGCATTTCTGATATCCCCCAAATGTTCAGAAATACGGATGCGAAACTGTCTGGATGTTTGTCCAATATAGAATGCCCTGCATGTGCACGTGGCTAAATAGATCACCCAGTCCATGCTGCAATTGGCAAAATGTTTGATGTCATAAATCTTGCCTGTGTTTTTGCTAGTGAATTCTTTGGTTGTAAAAACAAATTTGCAAAAGGCACAATGACCACAAGGGTGACAACCTATTAATTTATCCCCTAAAATGGTGGTTTGAATCTTGGAAGTTTCCAAAGGAGTGATTTTTTTGAAATGCGAAAAATATGATCCCAGAGTTTTACCTTTCCTGTAAGAGAAGAGTCATCTATCATCTAGCCATTTTGCTAGATGTTTGTTGTTAGTTAGTATGTTCCAGTGATGATTTATTATATCTTGTAGTATCTGCCAGTAACAATTGCCTTTGAAATAGAACACGTTTTTGGTAAGGACGTGTTCCACCAGGCAAGATTTATGACATCAAACATTTTGCCAATTGCAGCATGGACTGGGTGATCTATTTAGCCACGTGCACATGCAGGGCATCCTATATTGGACAAACATCCAGACAGTTTCGCATCCGTATTTCTGAACATTTGGGGGATATCAGAAATGCTGGGCAAACTAATGCATTATTCAAACATTCCATTATACATAAAGCGGCCCATTTTTCCTTTGTTTGTATTGACAGAATTGTTGGCAAAAGAATGTATAAAACAGGATGGCACAAAATATTGGATAACAAAGAGACCAAATGGATTGTGAAATTAGGTGACTTATTCCCACCAGGTCTTAATGATAAACTATAATGATTCACTCAGTGTTATTTATTACATTATATTAATATTGATTCCATGTTTATAGGATTTTTTGGTCATTTTCTTGGTCAATAATTATTTTAAAAAATGTTTTGAATGTTTGTTATTACATTTACTAGCATTTACATGGTAATTTATATTATTTTTTCATGGATATTTTTTCATGGATGGTTGCAGTTAAATTATATATTTTGTAAACACAACCAATATTTTATTTTTGGGAAACCTTCACTGTCAAACATTTATTCATTTTTTATTCTTTATGTTTTGTGGCTATATTGTGAGAATACAGGAAGTGATGTCAGGTAACCTAGTTTATATTTCCTATATATATGACTCATTGTGATGTTGTACAATCAGCCACTGAAGAAAGCTAGTTGCTGAAACCAGTTTGGTTTACAATAAACTTTTTGTTTGCTACTTATGCTCAGGGTGCTGGATTCTTTCTGTTCTCATTCAAACTTGTAAATTGATCCTGATCACGACAAATACATTCAAGTTAAATACTTTTAACTGCACCAAGTCATTATGTGCAAAAAATCATCATAAGTAAAATATGCAACCAACAGATCCTAGAATAAAATATATATTTATACTATAGGTAAAAGATTTATCAGTATAAATTTAAAATTTAAGGTTTAGAAATTATTATTATTTATATATGCATACATTAGTAAAACCAGATTTAAAAATATGTATGCATATATGAGTGTATATATTAATGCCAACACTAGAAACATCCATTAAACTTGTACTAAAAATAATAAGACAAATATATGTATAATGAACACTGAAAAGAGAGGTGAGACACCAGAAACATCATAATGAAAACAAAAATAAATATACAGGGAAAACTGAAGTCATTTAGCTACCCCATCGTATACACGACATATTTAAATGAATACATACAACATGACCATAGCATGAGGTCTACAATTACATATTCTAAATAGATCCTTAACATTCTTATAAAGCACTATATAATACCAATTGATTCATTTAAGAATGAGTTAGAGGTGTTGGAACATAGCATCACTAGGGACACTGACTTTGGGAGGTATAAATACGAGTATGGAAGGATTTTTACAAGTATCGAGGCTACCCTTGCCAAAGTCATAGATGTGAAAAAGAAAAAATATTGTGAGACTTAAATGATTATTCTAAAGGCATTGCATATCCACCACCTCCTGCAATACATAATATCAGTGTGAATGGTGAGATTCCATCTAATCAACCCTTACATGATGACGTAGGAAATCAGAATGGCAATGAGAGGTCTGAAAATGCTATACAAACTCCTTCTGTTCACAGTAGCAAACGCATTAGGAAAAATCAACAACAGAATAACTACCAGCAACAAGAACAAGTTGCTGGTAACATAAATAATAACAATACGCAATTGCACCTTAATAATCAACAGTATTTTTGACAACTACATGAACCAGCAGAAGCTGAATCAGCAGAGGAACAACAGAACACAGGGGCAACACAAGCGACGCCAGAACCGGAGGAGGAGGTGAGCCAGAACACCCTTCAAATTTTAGTTAGTGCAGAAGGGGGCTTTAAATTTTTTAATTTTAGCTCCCTTCATTTAAACAATGATATTGTTAACATATTTGCAAAAGGGCTCTCCTTTGTTCCTGATAGGAGAGCAGATATAGTTAAAACTATCCTTGATCTAAAAATGTTTGTACCGAAACTTAATTTAACTGCTTTGATGGTATCTAATTCTTCCCTCACAAGTTGTTTGAGGGTCTCAAGTTTGTTTAATCCACTATTACAGGACACTTTGGCTACCTTAAAGTGTACAAAATGGACTTCAGAGCATTGTTGGCTAAAAATGATTATATAGCAACTATGAAAAAGAATATCACTCGAGGTAAACTTGATTTCATCAATCTGCTTAATTCATGTAATATCCGGGTCATGAGGCCTGATAAGGGTGGAGGCCTTGTGTTTATGGATCAAGCTGTTTTTTTTAATAGAATGAAAGCCTATCTAGATAGTGATGTGTATGAACTAGTCAGTATAAATGAGTTGAATGGTGCCTATAGAAATGTTTAATAGTATGCTAATGATCTTTTTCTAGAAGGCAGTATTGATATAGATACACTCCAATATCTGACGATGCCAGCACCTGTGGCGCCTATTTTATTTGGGTCCCCAAAAATACATGAAGATCTGAGGAATCCCCCATTTAGGCCCATAGTTGATGGGAGGGGGTCCATCACATATGCATGTGCAAAGTACGTTGATTATAAACTCAAACCCCTTATAAAATCTGAAGTACAGATATGTCATGATTCGTGGAGCTTTCTGGATTATATTAACAGTTTAGAGTTCAATGACAAATATATATTTTTAACAGTTAATATTAAAGATCTCTACACCGTCATTCCGCATGCTTTAGGCATTGAATGGGTGAGAGATTTCCTATACATGAGAGGGATCGATGACAAAGAGATCTATGTTATTGAGACGCTAATGGAGATAGTTTTGGCTAACAATTTTTTATGCTTTAATGGCCGTCTGTATTTACAAAAAATGGGAATAGCAATGGGCTCACCATGTGGCTGTAGCTTTGCCAATTGCGTAATGGCCTATTGGGAGAGGACATTATTGTTTAATAATTCATTACTTAAAGATCATGTGGTTTGGTACACAAGGTACCAAGATGACATGTGCTTTATTTGGAATGGGGAAGTGAATCAGATTGAACAATTCATTGCAGCAATTACATCTTTAACCACCTTTTTAGAGTTTACATTCTAGGTTGGCATGGAAACTATTAATTTCCTTGATGTCCATCTAGGTAAAGATAGCCCTAACCATAGATACAGAACCACCATTTTCCGTAAACGTACTTATTCTAATGCTTTTTTACATTTCACAAGTAGTCATCCATACCATCAGAAGAAAGCAGTGATTAAAGGACAGGCAGTTAGGGCAGCTAGAATGGTCTCGAATTATGATGATTTAGTGGAATGTGATCTGCTTAAATCAATGTTCTGTAAAAGGGGATATCCAGTTGGCTTCCTCGAGTGTATTTTCAAGGAGGTGCATTGGAAAAGACTAATAGGCCATTTTCATCCTATTGTGCATAGGGGATATGAGTTGGAGCCAGCTGTTGCCAATGAGTCACCAATACAAAGGCCGGCAATATCTAGAGTGGTCTCAGGAATAAGATTTCTTACAACATATTCTTTGGATTCGAAACAGATTAGAGATATTCTCATCAATAATTGGACCTTCATTTTAGGACATAATGGGCTTAATAAAGCCTTAGGTCATGTTCCACAACTGGCATTTAGAAGGGGACCCAATTTAAAATGTTTGGTTGAGAAAAATAACAAAAAAACATTTAAGAGACGCTTTGGTATGACTAAGTGATGTAGATGCCCCCAATGCAAATACATCAAAATAACCAACAAAATAAAAATTAGGGATAAGATCTATATAATTGATGGGAAGTTTATTTGTGATACTCAGGGGGTGGTATATGGTACATTTTGTGAAGGGTGCAAAGCCTATTATATTGGCAAAACAGAAAGAAAGATAAAACAAAGAATATATGAACACCAATACTGCATTAGTAAAAATGTGATCACAAATGCCCTTGCCAAACATGTTGTTGAGTATCCCACTCCTAAATTTTATTTTGTTGTTCTACAACAGATTGTACAAAATATTAGAGGAGGGCCATGGGATCTTAAACTTGAGGAATGCGAACTGATGGGGCAGGTCTCAGCCCATATACTACCAGGCCTCAATGAATGTTTATCAATTAAATACCTTCTTAAACCAAAGGCACTTGCAAGATAGATGTTTCCAATAAGTTGAATGTACCCTAAGACTAATTCTATTTTCTATTTAAAAGCTCAAGGATCTATTTAGAATATGTAATTGTAGACCTCATGCTATGGTCATGTTGTATATATTCATTTAAATATGTCTTATATACGAAGGGGTAGCAAAATGACTTAAATTTTCCCTGTATATTTATTTTTGTTTTCATTATGATGTTTCTGGTGTCTCATCTCTCTTTTCAGTGTTCATTATACATATATTTGTCTTATTATTTTTTAGTACAAGTTTAATGGTTGTTTCTAGTGTTGGCATTAATATATACACTCATATATGCATACATATTTTTAAATCTGGTTTTACTAATGTATGCATATATAAATAATAATTTCTAAACCTTAAATTTTAAATTTATACTGATAAATCTTTTACCTATAGTACAAATATATTTTTTATTCTAGGATCTGTTGGTTGCATATTTCACTTATGATGAATTTTTGCACATAATGACTTGCTGCAGTTAAAAGTATTTAACTTGAAGGTATTTGTCGTGATCAGGATCAATTTACAAGTTGTAATTGGTTTTAATTGATTTGTATTAGTATAAAATGAAGTGTTGCTGTTTGAGATGTAGTCAGATGAAGTTGGAGCACTTTCTCCGATGAAAGCGCTTACATATTTAACGGATTTAATAAACAGTGTTGTGTTGTTAACCTGGAACTTGCTCGTTTCCACTTTTATACTAGTTTGTGTCAATTTTAAGTTTTTTGGAGTAACTCGAAATTCCACAGGGGAACACAAACAACCTAAAAATATTTTCTCATGTTTTTGCAGGGGGGCAAGCCCCCCCTGCACTCCCCACACCCCCCCTTCTTAAATATACCAACTCCAAGATCGCACTTCAGTGAAGAAAAGGGAATTCTCCCGTTCTGCACTATATGCATAAGCGCACAACGGGATAACATCCACTCCTCCGGTCACACAACTCTCATATTACACCAGGAACGATGCAGGGGGACCTAGTTCCCTGCATACACGTAAGTACATTTTTTTTTTTTTTACCTTTACAGCTTCCCTTTACAATTTCAAGTTACTGAAAACTCGAGATTCTGGGCTTGAGCTTGTGAATTTTGAGCTTTCAGTAATTTGATTTGTAAAGGAGAACCACTTTATCGTGGTCAAACTTGGTAATGGCTCTATACATTGGTTAAATCTTTGGTAAGACTTTAACACTGTGGTATCTGCTATTGTAATATACCAAATACTTTCTTTTTTTAACCAAGCTTCAGTTGTAAATGTCATTGTTAGGTCATATGAGCTACAGATTATTTTCCTGTATAAGAAGAGTAATTTTGAGCTCTCTCCCCATTAGAAGTTTGGATGGACCTAAGTGTTACACATTAGGGCAAGCAACAGGTCATCCTGTTTATTTATTCTTCATGCAGTTTGCACTGTCCTTACAGCATTAGCATTACTTTGAAGATGGATGTTCTAGATGATGCAACATGCTTGAAGTCCAGCTCTTGTCTCAAAGAGAGAGTGAGGGAGAGTACTTTTCTATATGCATCCAAAAACACTGCTACTTTTCACAATGCTTGTTATGTCTCCATCCTTTTCCTGTGAAAGATCTTATGAGCACATGTAATGCTAAACAGTAACCTCTTAAACATATATCTGGCAAACGGAAGAATCTCGAGATGTGGATATCTGCCAAAATCCACTCAAACCCAATAACTACAATTAACTCTGCCAATATCTATTGTGGAGTACATAAAATAAATAATTTTTCTTGTTTTATTCTGTCTTTCCAAATCAACACATATTGGTGCGGCTGTGCCTCTTTTTCTTTAGGACTGGCACTTATGGTGCACACCGGTGTTTGGGTTGCATGGCCACTTCAATAATGCTGCTATCTTCCATTTTGTTTAGCTCATCTTTAACTTTCTGCATAAGAGATAGCAGAAACCAGCATGTCGTATACACTACATGTGGCTAAGCATCTGCTTTCAGTCAGATTGTAAAATACATTGTTGCCTGCTTATCCACAGGGCTTCTATAATCTTTCTCTCAAGTCCAAATTCCTCTGCAATGAACCTTGACAAAAAATTGCTTGTACTTCTGCTACAATTCACATAAATTGTAAAATAATGTGGTCTCCTTTGTACTTAGTACTCACTTGAAACTATCCTAAACCATTTACCTGGCATCCAAAGCTGTTCAGTAATATTTAAAAGAACAGTAACATTATTTCTACATATGTTGCCACCTATCATGGAACAGCAAGTCCCTGTCTTTATTTTAAGTAGTTGTATTCTGTAGTTTATTCATTGCAGCCTGGTTTACTCTCTGACCCTCAGGCAAAAGTTTGCTTATTCCATTTGTTCAGCAGTCACTTCATCTACTAATGTACTGCAACACACTACTGGCCATACTGTTTGATACTTATTACAGGAGACTTGAAATATGGGTAATATCTCTTCTTTCTATGCCATGTTTTCATACAACCACTATGTTTTATCCTACTTTATCTTCTTCTTTTGTGGTTATCTTTCATATTATTTCACACTTTATTGGTCCTGTGTGTGAAACTTTATGCATGGTAGGGTGCCCTCTAAGGGGGTAGCTTGAATTGAAACCACCTTATTGCATTCTATCATTTTGCTTAGAGATGCTTAGAATGCTCAAATGTTTTGCTATATTTCACCAATTCCATTTGTACACAATATTTACAGTGTCTTTTAGATAAAGCAGTATGTTGTTCATTTTACTTTTGACAGATCTTTTGCTGGTCAAGATCAGCCAACTAATTGTTAAAATCTTCTATTTTATTTCCATTTTCAGAAACCAACAGTTCCGTAGCACCCATGGTAGCTTTTGCGTTTCTATAGCCTTAGTTAATGCTCTGACCTTTTCTTGCAGAGCTGTAAAATTCTGGGATAATTTCTTATTTACTGTCTCTTGCTGTTAGTTGTCCTCATATTGTACAGCTCAATTAAGCTACTTTATAAACTTTGCCTTTTAATAACAATCTCTGTTTTTTAAAAAAACAAAACAAATCTGGCTCTTCAGCATTAAGTTATTCAATCACTCTAAAACCTTGAGAGCTAGAGATGTCATTCTCAAATGAAAATTTAACCAACATCTGCCTATCGGGAATATTTTAATGTAAAACATTCTTTGTAAACAGTCCTAGTTGGTCAACACAACATTCTTTTGGAAACTCATGTTTCTGTATCTCAGCAGAATTTACAATCTGTTCACCTTCGATAACAGTACATTATTTCAACACAGTTATGGTTTTACTTATTACCACTGTTGTCACTAATTCTTCAATACAGTTAGCTTGCATCTTCACAAAAAACTTCACTAGTCCTTTAGCACACCAGTACCATAGCAGAGACAATTTTTACATTCATGAAATTTCTCCACATTTTCACGTTTCTATCTTGTAGTACACAGCTGGAACCCCCACTTCACTTTCAGCAGGGTTTAACTTTTCAAGGCAGCACCTCACACAAACTATTGTTTCACATAATTTCACCATAGTTATGACAAAGCAATGGCACCACTCACAATATGTTCCTATTGCAAGTTTCTAGTATAATACCAGTGGAAAATTATCCTTTTCACTGCCACAGGCATCTATTCTTTGTGGGTACAGAAAATGGATGCATGATATTTATCATTATCTTTCTTTTGTAAGTATAACAGTCCTTCACTATGTGTTTTCCATTTACACTTTACCATAGTTCTCTAAAGATAATCACTTTCAGGTAGCTCCTTATAAGATTTAGTGTTGTATAAATTACCACCAATTTTAGGAAAGGTCTACTCACTGCACATCACTCTTGTCTTTTTCTTCACTTTTCAACAAACAGAGTTTACACCTTCACATGCAGCTCCCAGATAAATGTAGTTTCTACTAATCAGTGTATTTCAAAAGCATCACAATTCTGTTTTAATGTCAGACAGTATGTGTTTGCTTTTGATACATATTGTGTTGTGTGCTACAGTGTTGTCTTGTACTTGTATATGAGTGTGTTTCATATTTGTGTGATGGGCTTTGATAATTGTTTTATTAAGGGTGCTGCCTGTGTTGTGATTTATGTTGATTTTGTGCTGTAATTAAGGCTTTCATGTTGTATACTTGCGTGAATCTGCGGTGGTGCAGTGGTAGCATTGTTGCCTCACAGCAAGAGATTCTCCCATTCGATTCTCAGCTAGTGTGCGGGGAGTGCCTTCTGTGTGGAGTCTGCATGTCCTCCCCGTGGGTCGAGTGGCATTCCAAAAGATATGCGTGAATGGGCATGCCTTCATTGAAGGTTGGGCATCGAGCTGGCAACTCAGCACCATGAAAATCTACTGCCAATCATTAGCGGACCGGAGGTCCGCTGTGGCGACCCCTGGAAAAAGCCGAATATATATATATATATATATATATATATATATATATATATATATAATTTTTTTTTTTTTATGTTGTGCTTTATGCTACTTTTTGTATTTTTGGTGGGCTTGTGCTAGGGGTAAATGTTTAGAAGATGCATTTTTTGTATTTGTGAAATAATTTTGTGGAATGAACTTTATTTGCAACTATTCATTTCAATTACAATATACACTGTTATTAGTTCATTGTGTTAGGTATAGCAGTTTCTTTAGGCAATTTATTTATATCATAGTTCATTCTAGTGTACTTTTAGTATTTTATTGTTAATTAGTTAGGTTTTTTAAAGTGAATGTGTTGCATTGTCAGGATTGTGCTATATTATATACAGTATTTATGTGAACTGTTTTGTATAATGCCTTTTTTACATGTTGAAGATTTGTTTAGTTATACAGCTTTCTTGAAGAGCATTGTGGTTTGTTCTCTTTCACCTGTTTTATAGGCTGGTATGTGATTTTATATTTTCAGCTCTACTTATTTAATGATGGATGATAATTTTGTCTATGATTTTTTTCTTATTTTTGATTCTTCAGATCTTTCCATTTTTTTTTTTTAAATTTGCATTGTTTCATTATTTGGAGTGTCTATTGGAGGATTTTCTCAGTTCTTTACTTTCTTTGGGTTTTTAAATTTTTTTTGGATCTGTTTGTCATGCTTGTGAAATTCCTAATCGCAAATGGTTGATGAATATTACATACTGAACATAGTTTATTACAGATCTTGTTAAATGCCATGTTTAAAAGGTTTTAGGACAAATGCAAGGGAATGGAGGGGATGCAAGATGGAGGGTTACGAGAGAAAAAACAAATAGAGGTTTTGGGGAGAGATAGTGTGAACTGCGCCCACCAAAATCCAGTTGTGAATATTCTGTTCTTTCTTAGCACTAAAATCACAGAAATGTGAAGAATTTCTTCAGAACTTCAGTGTCACTGTTCTGCTTTTCACCTGGTAATTGTATTTATTGATAAAAATTGTGACATCTGTGCACTGGCTCAGCAATCAAGGTGCCTCAATCCTCACCACTAACACCAGTGAGGGGGGTCCATATAGGGAAAGGATAACAAATACACACACAGTAAAGTACAATTTCCCTTAAGAGCACACAGAGATCACAGTTAGTCTGAGGCTGGTTTCTCCCTTTCTCTTCAGGTCCCCAATAAGACTCCCCACTGGTACAGCTATAGGGTCCAGATCTCAGCCAGCTGGGCAAGCTAAAACCTCCAGTACCCTCTCTGTCCAACCAATGCTTTGTGTCCCTGCCCAAATAGTTGAGACACACACACACACACACACACACACACACACACACACACACACACACACACACACACACACACTGTGAGATAAGAGTTTATACAACCACACAGACACTCCTGTGGAAGACTAGTATGGGTTATCTAGCTGTGCCCCTTTTACCCAGACTATATGGCAGAAATCACTGCCACCACCCAGCTAATATTTATCAGCTACTCAAAGGCCCTTAAAAGGGTGTCCAATTATTACTGTGCAATATTATAATCCAAATAGTACGTGTGACCTAGAATCAAGACTTATTTGGAGTGACTTGGTACAGCATCACTATATACATGCAATGTACTTATTATCTCTACACAATCACAGTTGAAAGATTTAAAAATATTTCGTAATAAATAATAAAAACACAAGACAATACTTCTTACTACACAGTGCCAATCAAGAGTTCAGCAATCACAGAGAAATACTTAAAATAATACCATAGAAAAGTTCTGACATCACAGAAAAACACTTAGTCTAATCTTCCTAATTCCTATCTATTTTTAAGAGAAAACACAGTTCTAAATAACTTACATCTAGAGCAAAGCAGTGCTGGTGATGTTGGATGTTCTCAAGACAAAATTCTCTGAGCGCTCTGATTCTCTCTGTTTAAATTGGTAACACAGAGCTGCTTCACATGCCATCATTCTTCACACTTCTCTGGTGTTCCCAGGCTAACAGAAACTATATTGACATTCTTTACATCTAGTCAGAAACCAGAGCAATAAAGGACATTATACAAGCAAATTCTAGCCATTAACTCTGGTCTTAAAACAAAAGGCAGGACGTCTTCCTCTAGACATATTGGCTCCAAATTTTGACATCAAAGACAATTATAAAATGCTTGACTTGGCTTTCTTACAGCACAGTGCACTGTTGTTACATTTTTGCAGTTCGATATCTAATGCAGTCTTTAATAGAACAAACCTGTGGCTTACATTAATATTTACAAATGACAGAATTATCTACAAAAGTCTATCTGGCTAGGCTGGCAGCCTTCACCTATTTTCACACATCTCCTCCCCTGGAGAACTCGAGCTAGTTTTTCAAGTGACCCTTGAGAAACGTTGCTTGAGAGGGTTAGGTCTATCTGAGTATACCTTACCCCATTCCCTGTCTTGAAAGCCCATCTGGGTTGGCATTGCTAATGCCACTGTGGTGCTGCACTGACATATCATATGTTTGCAACCCTAGGTTCCATCTTAGCAACTTGGTATTTTGCTGGCTGGCTCTGTTCTTCCTTGTCAGGTCTGTGAGGGGAGCAGCTATGGCACTATAACTGGAGACAAACTTTCTGTAGTACCCTGCTGTCCCTAAGAATGCCCTCACCTGCTTTTTGGTAACAGATGCAGGTCATGCCTGAATGCCTTCTACTTTGGCAGGTTCTGGCCTGATCTTACCACTCCCCACTCTATGTCCCAGGTAGGAGAGCTCTTCCATACCCATCTGACATTTGCTCGGCTTAATGGTCAACTCTGCCCTCTGTAGTCTGCCAAGCACCTCCCTGACATGTTAAAGGTCTTCTTGCCAGGAATGGCTGTAGATGGAAATATCATCTAGGTAAGCAAGGACAAACCATCCAGCTCCTGCTAGGATATGATCTACCAGCCTCTGGAAAGTTGCTGGGGCATTTTTCATCTCAAAGGGCATCTTTGGGAACTCATACAAGCCAAAAGGAGTCACAAAGGCTGACCTCTCTCTAGCACTGGGAGTCAAGGGAACCTGCCAGTAACCCTTAGTAAGATTAATGGTTGTAAGATACTTAGCCCCACTCAGCTGCTCTAGGGCCTCATCTGTCCAAGGCATAGGGTAAGCATATGACTCTGTGTGACTATTTAATTTCCTGTAGTCCACACAGAACCTGGTGCTGCCATCCTTCTTTGGCACCAGCACCACTGGAGAGGCCCAGGGACTGTTGGACTCATGAATTACCCCTTGTTCCAACATCTCCTGTATCTTCTCCCTCAGAGTCTGTTTGATTCTCTCAGGCACCCTATAAGGGGCCTGCCTAATAGGCTGTTGGGGTCCTGTATCTACCTGGTGTTGCACCAGGTGGGTGCACCCTGGTTTCCCGGTGAACATGTCTCCAAACTCCTGTAGCACTACTCGGATTTCTCGAACCTGGGTAGGAGATAGCTGCTGGGATATTGCTACCCCCTTCCACGGAGATGTCAGAATGAGCCTCACTGAGGAGATCAGTTACCAGATCTCCCTCAGACTTCTCCTGCAATCCACTGCAAATGCTCAGCATGAGGGCCTCCCTATCACGGTAAGGTTTCATCGTGTTAGCATGGTACAATTTCTGCCCCTGCCTTCTTCCTAGCAGTTCCACCATGTAGTTAATTTCACTTACCTTTCTTACCACCTTGTAGGGTCCCTCCCAACCTGCTTGCAGCTTGTTGTGTCTGACAGGAATGAGAAACATTACCTGTTGCCCCACAGCATACTCTCTAGCTTGAGTATTCCTGTCATACTACACCTTTTTATGGTGTTGGGATTCTGCCAGGTTCTCCTGTGCCAAACCCATGAGTTCCCTGAGCCTTGTCCTGAGGTTTAGTACATATGCCACAACAGACTCCTCCTAAGGTTCACACTCACCTTCCTACTCATCTCGAATTAAATCTAGACGTCCTCTCACCTTATGCCCATAGAGCAACTCAAAAGGTGAAAAATCTGTGGATCCCTGTGGAACCTCTCTGTAAGCAAACAAGAGTTGGTGCAAATATTTGTCCCACTCCCTCTTAAACTGGTCTGCAAATGCCCGTAGCATGGACTTGATTGTAAAGTGTAACCTCTCAACAAGACCATTAGTCTGAGGATGGTAGGGGTGGTCTTCAGGTGCTTCACCCCACAGGACTTCCACAGACAAGCCAGCAGGTCTGACATGAAATTGGCACCTCTGTCAGTCAGTATTTCTTTTAGGAAACCTATCCTGTTGAAAATATCTAACAAAGCATTTGCCACCTTTTCTGCCTCAATGAAGGACAGAGCCACTGCCTCAGGATATCATGTAGCATAATCCACTACCACTAGGATATACTTTTTCCTATGGAACTTGGGGTACCCAGAGGCCCCACAATATCCATAGTTACCCTCTGAAATGGCTCACCAATCACAGGCAAAGGCATCAAAGGAGCTCTCACATTGTCTCCTGCCTTGCCTACCTTTTGGCACTGCTTAAGGGTCCTGCAGTACCCTGTTACATCTCTGGAAATTCCAGGCCAATAGAAGTTCTGCATAATATGTCTCTTGGTACATTTTATGCCCATATGACCTGCAAAGGGAATATCATGGGCTATGGCTATAAGTGCCAGATTTTAGGGTCTAGGCACTACCAACTGCTGTATTCTCTCACCTTCTAGCCCTCCCTCAGGGGTCCACTCTCTATACAGTAACCCTTTGTCCCAGTATACAGCTTTCCCCTTCACTTGAAAATCAGGTGCCTCCCTAGCTACCTGCCTCAGGCCTTGCAATGTAGTGTCTGACAGCTGACCCTGTCTCAAATACCTCCTTGTAACCCTTCCCAGCTCCCCCTCCACAGGAAGACTGGCATCTGACAGTGGTGCCTCACTGTTAGTCTGGGTACTACTACTCACCTCTACCTTTGCAGTCACTCTCTCCAAGGGAACATCAGTACCCACAAGCAGCTGTGGCTCACCTTCAGTCTCACTGCTACAGGGTAGCTCCCTCCCTGAAGTAACCACCTCACCAGTCCTGGCTGCATATATGTGGTCTGTCTGGTTCTCCCGTAGACTACCAGATCCACATGCTTGTCTCAAAGCCTGACTATGTGTAACTGCATTAACACATAGTACTGCCTCATCCAAATCCTTCCCTATCAGGACATCTGCAGGATGGCAGTTCAGTACCCTTGTTGTCTCAAGACAACCTACTATTGGAATTTTGTCTTTCCCACTTACTGGCTTTTGTTCCCCACCTTGCCTCCGTGGATATCTGTATGCCACATGGCCCCACTGGTTGCATTCAAAATATTTAACCCTTGGTCCTGGACATGTACTTGGACTTGTGGCTTCCCCTGCTACTGGCAGATTCTGTTGGGGAAGTCTCTGATGCCCACCATGGGTTTCTATAGACCAATGAGCAGTACTGGGGGTCACTTTCCTGTGCAGGGATACCCTGCTTGCTAGGTATAGGTCTCCCTTCTTCCCCAACTCATCTGAAGTAGCACATTGTCTATCAGCTAACCAGATCCTCATGTCCTCAGGCAAAGTGCTAAGGGCTTGTTCTCTCACCAAAAGGTCTGCCAGCCCTTCAAAAGTGGTGACCTGACTTCCACTCACCCACCTATGAAAATAAGTACTCAGTTCAGCAACATATTCACACAAACTTTCATCTGCCTTGCATCTATGCTCATGAAACATTTTCCAATACATTTCAGGTGTTAGCTTAAAACATTCTAACAAGTGAGTTTTAACAGCAGTATAATCAAAATATTCACAATCAGCAAGTTTAGACAACACAGTTACAGCTTTACCATGGAGTAAGGGGGTCAGGAACCATACCCAGAGCCTTTGGTCAACATCATACTGTTTACATACCCTCTCAAACATATGAATGAAACTATCAAAATTATCCCCCCTCTTTAAACTGTGGAAGAAATTGTTACTCCCTTCCCCATTACCTCCATGACTCTGGCGAAGAGTCAGCATCTCTTTCTCATGCTGCCTCTGCCTCTCCTTTTCCTCAGCTTCCAGGCATAGCAGTTTTGCATTCTCCTCAGCCTGCAGATGTCTCAGTCTCTTAGCTGCTTCTCTTTCCAAATGCCTGGCCTCCAACTCAGGTGTCTTTAGCGCCAGATGGATTTTTAAGTCCTCTGCAGAAAGGATGAGCTGTTCATTCTCTGAGGGTGGTACATCTCCATTGCCAGTCTGATCATCGTCCTGGTTGCTGTTTTCTGATGCAACTGTGACCAAAGCTGCAATCATGTCTGCCTTAGTCAGGTTTCCATGCACCAGTCCCCTAGCCTGGCACATCCCAGCCAGCTGACTCCTTGTCAGCTTTCCATACTCTTCTGCTGACATGCTACCTGCTCTCCCTGACTAACTAAGCTAACAAAAGAAATAAAACAATTGTGATCTGAACTCTGAGTATTCACTATGTGGCTGATATAGAGTACAAAACACCTTCAGTGATCACTGTACACAAGGTACCAGAATTCACTCTACCGACACGACTACAAGCCAATTAGTATTTGCCAACCAATTAATATGTGGTGTGGATATCCCACCACTGCCAAACAGTTAATATGTGACACCCGTGCACTGGCCCAGCAACCAAGGAGCCTCAATCCTCACCACTAACACCAGTGAGGGGTGTCCATATAGGGAAAGGATAATGAATACACACACAGTAAAGTACAATTTCCCTTAGGAGCACACAGACATCACAGCCAGTGTGGAGCTGGTTTCTCCCTTTCTCTGCAGGTCCCCAATAAGACTCCCCACTGACGCAGCTATAGGGTCCAGATCTCTTGCCAGCTGAGCAAGCTAAAACCTCCTGCACCCTCTCTGTCCAACCAGTGCTTCGTGTCCCTGCCCAAGTAGCTGACACACACACACTTTTAGATAAGAGTTTATACAACCACACAGGCATTACTGAGGAAGGCTGGCACAGGTTCTCCAGCTGTGCCCCTTTTACCCAGACTATACGGTAGAAATCGCATGCTACCACCCAGCTAATATTTATCAGCTACTCAAAGGTCCTTAAAAGGGTGTCCAATTATTACTGTGCAATATTATTACCCAAATGGTAAGTGTGACCTGACAGTCAAGACTTATTTGGACTCTTATTATCTCTACACAAAAGAACCACAGTTGAAAGGTTTAAAAATATTTAATAATAAATAATAAAAGTGATGTTGGATGTTCTCAAGACAAAAATGCTCTGAGCTTTCTGATTCTCTCGCTTTAAATTGATAAGATACATTTTTTTGTATTTGTGAAAGAATTTTGTGGAATGAACTTTATTTACAATTATTCATTTCAATTACAATATACACTGTTATTAGTTCATTGTGTTAGGTATAGCAGTTTCTTTAGGCAATTTATTTATTTATATCCTAGTTCATTCTAGTGTACTTTTAGTATTTTATTGTTAATTAGTTAAGTTTTTTAAAGTGAATGTGTTGCATTGTCAGGATTTTGCTATATTATATACAGTATTTATGTCAACTGTTTTGTATAATGCCTTTTTTACTTAAAAAGAGGTGACAGAGGAAGTAAAGGAAAGGATGAGTGCAGGACTAAGTAGGACATGGAAAAGACAGACTAGGCCGAAGGAATACTGGATGGTTGAAGATTTGTTTGCTTATACAGTTTTCACATTGTGGTTTGTTCTCTTTCACCTGTTTTATAGGCTGTTGTGTGATGTTTATATTTTCAGCTCTCCTTATTTAATGATGGATGATAATTTTGCCTATGATTTTTTTCTTATTTTTGTTTCTTCAAATCTTTCTGTTTTTTTTTTTTTTTTAATTTGCATTGTTTCATTATTTGGAGAGTCTTTTGGAGGATTTTCTCAGTTCTTTACTTTCTTTGAGTTTTTTTTGGATCTGTTTGTCATGCTTATGAAATTCCTAATCGCAAATGGTTGATGAATATTACATATTGAACATAGTTTATTACAGGGCTTGTTAGATGCCATGTTTAAAAGGGGTTAGGACAAATGCAAGGGAATGGAGTGAATGCAAGATGGAGGGCTATGAAAGAAAAAAATAAGAAGAGGGTTTGGGGAGAGATGGTATGAAATGCACCCATCAAAATCCAGTTGTGAATATTCTGTTCTTTCTTAGCACTAAAATCATAGAAATGTGAAGAATTTCTTCAGAACTTCAGTATCACTGTTCTGCTTTTCACCTGGTAATTGTATTTATTGATAAAAATAAACAAATATAAAAGCTTCAATTTTCATTTTATGTCTGTACAGTAAGTACTGTAAGGAAACTGATATGCAGCCCTGCAAGAATGCATGTGTATGTACTTTTTTTCTGTGTATTATTCTTTTTTGAAACCTAAGAACAAACAAACAAAAAAACTGTTACAGCTAAGTATTTTTACAATCTTCTATATCAGATTTTATTTGTTTAAAATGTTCTCTGCCTTGTTCTCAGTCACATATATTTGCCAACTTACATGCACCTCTCCATTATCTTTAGCTTTGTTGCATTTCTGTAGTTTATAAATTGTTTCTTGCATTCTAACCATCCTTTTGGTTACTCAGACTGAAAGTTTGCAGGTGGATTAAATTTTGTCATTTTTCTGTACCATTCACCATTTTTTAATACATCAGCTTACAATGAATTTACAATATTCTCCACACTTCTGCGAAATATCAGAGTCAATGTGGTGTTGCATCTCATATTATGTCCTATCATGCCTTCTGCATGCACCCATCTAGTATGCACACTGCTTCCAAAAAACAGCACTTTCTTGACTGACGTCACTATCACTACTCCTATATATGACAAGCAGAACATGAAGATAGTATGGAGGTAGGGTCTGTGGCACTATAGATTAGATAGGTTGTAATGCAAGTATGAACAACTAGCAGACCCTGACCATGGGCCCCTAGAAATACAGCCTTTATTTGAAACATAGCTCTGTAGGGTAGGATGGTTCAGGCAACCCAAGTTCAATTAGCAGGTCTGATGGTGGACAAGTCATGTGGGAAAAGGCAGGAGTGAGTAGCTGATGTTGGCTCACCTATCCAGGGGAGAAGGATTAATGGTTCTGGTCAGCTGATTGCCATGATACAAGTGGAGGCTTGTAGGCACTGAATGTGGCTGAACAGGGGACATGGGTTTAGCTCTATCAAGTGAGTTGTGGTATTCCTCTGCAGGGTGTCTGTGGGTGTGTGCAGGTGTGGGCGTATAAGCATATATACATCAGTGCAGGGCCAACTAGGTTCCTTTGGTGATACGGGTGCTCATATTAGCCACCAAGGTGTGGTACTAGAGCCTTAAACAGAAGTCTTTTATGAATGTCTAGATGATGGCCTCTGCAATCAACAATCACGGTGTGAGGAATAAACAGGCCAGAAACAGGAAAATATGAGCCAAATAATCTTGAAGAGGGCTGATGGTAAGCTGGCATTAAGAGCCAAAAAAAAAAAAAAAATATATATATATATATATATATATATATATATATATATATATATATATATATATATATATATATATATGTAGCCTGGGGTCCACAGTTCTACAGTAGCCAGTTCAGCTTAATAAGAGATAGCGTGGGATTATGGGCCCATGGTACTATAACTAGATAAGTATGATAATTGGCAGCTTTGGTCTTTGGGCCCATGGTACTAAAGTGACTAGAGAGGTATATTAACACCCAGGAACCATGAGCCAAAGGCACAACAGCAGCTTAGTAAGATGACAGGGAGCTTGGAGCTCTGGCCCAGGGAGATTGGAATCTACTTAATGGAGGAAACTGTTAGTCTCCAGCCTTTATTAGGTGATGTAGCTGAACTTCATGATGGTCTCCTTTGGCTTTAAACTTTGTAAGAACCTATGAACCTTTGAACACATGACTATGGTGCTACTATGGTAAGGTAGAGATGATAATAGCCTGGGGCCATGATTTTATACAGGTAGGTAAGTATGATAATAGGCCATTATGTGAAAGTATGCTGCTATATTTCACATCAAATGCTGCAAGCAGACAAAAGATTACCATGTTCCTTATGATACCATGTGAAATGCAATATTTTTTAGCCTGGAGGCAGTTTTATCCTTTCCCAAGTTTTCACTCATTGCATAATTCCACACAAGGCTGTCCACCCATATATGGACCCAGCCTTTAAAAAAAATGTTACTATTCAGCTGGGTAGGTACTGCTATTTATAAAAGGATCCCCACATTATTTCCAGAGGACTTTTCAGCAAGTTACTTCTAACAATGCCTGTAAAGTTACTCTGGCTTTATGGTAATTTTTGTTGGGGCTTACTATACTGCAACTGTTTTGTCACATGCACGTTTTCACTGTTTAAATTGATCAGCTTTATCCATTTATTTTTAGTCTATCATAAATATATTAAACCCAAGGCACTGACAGACTTTGTTCTGGTGTATGGTTTCAGTTTTTTTTCTCTATTTTCAAAGTTATTGTACAGTTACAGCAGGCATCACACAAGCTACAGCATTGTGATGCCATATTTGGATTTGAGTGAACAGTGCTAAGCTTTAGCTAAAGTAATTCTTTGATCTGCTGAGTTATCACTGTATCTGAGATTGTTCTTTTCATTATTCCTTATGAATGGGTCTAGGATGCGATCCTTTAATGTGACCCAGCCACATACACACGACTTTCGATCCAAATCTTGAGCTCCTCCCTCTACCCATATTGCTCTATTACATCCCCAACTCCTCAGATCTTGTTTGCCATTATAGCCGTAAGTCAGAAGATCCAATTGCTAAATCATAAGAGTGTCTTTTTTTGATAATATTTCTCTGCAATTTTGGTATTTTTTGACTATTAACTACTTTTATACAGTTTTATTATTTCTCCTCCCTCAGTTATTTGCAGGTCAGTAGAGCTTTTCCCTTTTTCCATTTCCCTACTTTCTCTCATACCACTCATGGTACTTGACTGGTACTCTCTTTTTATTTTTTTCAAATAAGTTTCTTATTTCTACCTGTTTTTCATGTTTACTCTTTCAGGTCAAACTTATAGTGTGTATTCTTAACCTTTGGTTAAACTTGGTATTGTTGAAACCCTTTTTTCTTTCTAGGGTTTACTGTCTTCTTGCTGCCTCCTATGTCAGAGAAGCCCATGTCATAAAAAACTAAGTTTTTTAAGAAGTGCACTTCTTGTGAACATAAGATTCCTAATTCTGATGCCAACAGGAAATGCATGTACTGTCTAGGAGCTGCCCACCTGGTTCCCCATGCACTGTTTCTGCTACCTTTAATCCTTGGGCCCTTTCCAACTGTAGAAGTAAGCTGATTCTGAAAGGATTACTTCCATCTGGGGCTCATACCCCCTCAAACCAGCTTCAGTGGTCTTACAGCCGATGAAGAGACACTATCCCAAATCTCCAAAAACATCCTCAGAACCATCTGAAAAGTTACAAAAGGTCTCAGATCTGACTCCCTCAGATCCAAGGCCTCTCAGGCAGCACTCAGAGCTACAGCAACCCTTATATCCAACTGGTTCTGACCCTACTACTAGTTCTCCTCTTCTGTCCACCTATTTCTTGGATCCCCAATTATTGGCTCCAACAAGTAGAGGCCATACACCAGAACTTTTATTAAAACCTGTGTCTCCAGCTTTACCCTCCCAGTTATTTCAAATGCCACCAAAGCACTCTAGGCCAGTGTCCACAACTTCATCTAGATCTAGGTCTTTAAGGAACTTGTCAGAGGCTGACATGGACAGGATGATGCAGAGATTCCTTAGGGCTCAGATCCAGATGGGGGTCCTGCCAGCTCCATCCCCTCTTGGATTCTTGAGCACACCTGTCCAAGCAGTACTGTCTTGTTCTTCAATCTGACTTTTGGTTTTGGAGTCCCAGGATCTGAGATCTCCAAGAGGTTTGGTATTGGATCCAAGGATGCTCCCTTCCTCAACTCTGATGGTATCCCTGACCGGCCCTGCTCCCATGCGTTCGGACCAGGGTGGGTGCCCCAACCTTCCTTCTTCAGCTGCTTCAGCTACAAGGAAAGGAGAAAAGGATTCCCCATGTCTGTCAACTTTCCAGGTTGCAGAAAGGGCTTTCTATTTGCATAGAGAGCCATCCTCTCTAGTCTTGGTTTCTATCCCTTGCCCTTCATGGATCTGAGCTCCGAGCCCATCATTTCTGCTCCTTATTATCAGCCAGCTCAGAGAAATCTTCACACATGTTCCCCAGAGGGATTACCCTTTCCTTCCAATGCCTCTCTTGCAGAAGAGCTACCTCGGAAGAGAACATGCAAGAGGATGCACATAGACTCCCCTATGGAGTTTCTCATGGAGGACACTGATTTTGATGAGGGGAAGGATTCCCCCCAATTGCATCTAATGACATCTTCTTTGAGGACATTGTGGTAATCCTCAAGCAGACAGGTGGCTGGTCCTCTCACAATCCTTCTCCTGAGGAATTGGCATTCCTCTAGGCTTTCTGGGCTGGCTTACCTACATCTTGGGTGACCACCCAGGCAGATGAACTTATTGACCTAATTTTCTGCCAGGTTGGAAGAAACTAGACAAGACTTGAGCCCATCCCCAAGCACTTGGATAAATTCTTAGTTACCCTTCAGATAGATCTCACTGGTGCAAGCAAATCCCAGTTGATGCAACTGCTGTAGTGGCAGCCACTAAGAAGGAGTTGGTAGACTAAAGCTCCTCTATCCATCCTCCGAATAGGGAGTCCAGAGTGATGGACAAGGTCAGAAAGTGGTTATATGCATCAGCCACATTCACACTGAGGTCATTAAATTACCTGGCACAGTTTTACATTTTTACAGAGAGATTTGATCAAGGAGCTTTCAACCTCTCTCTAAGTTCTTGTCTGCGGAGGACCACAAGAAGGTTTCTCCTCAACTGGCTACTCTTTTGTCCATTGCCAATTCATTGATGAGGCTAATTTCCCATACAGCAGATGGTACGTTTCAAGCAGCCAGTTCAGGTATAGCAGTTAGGAGACATACCAGGATGTGGCTATGCAATTTCATGGAATCCTTCAAGGTGTCTTTTGTTAATGCCCCCTTGTTTAGGCCATCAGTAAAAGACATACTCACCCACAGCGAGCAGGAGGGAAAGATCTTGTCTGACACTGGAATCAAGTTCTTTACTGCTCAATATACATTTTCCAGGAACCAGCAAGGTGGTAAGAAACTGTAATTCCGGAAATCTCATGGGACTTTTCAAGACTCGCACAGGGATACTTCCTGCAGTGGACGAGGAAGAGGTTTCAATGGAAGATGTTATCCCAGAGGCAGAGGGAGTCTGCAAAACCATGGCTTCAGAAATTCCTTCTCTGATAGGCCCCACATAACCTTTTCCTTCAACCTCCTGTCCAAAGGAAGAAACTTCCTGACATTCCACCCAGTCAGAGGGAGTATGCAGCCCAAGAAATTCAAAATATGTTTCAAAAAGAGTCATCCAGGAGACCTCACCTTAACAGATAGGATTCAGAACTTACTCCCACTTCTTTTTAGTGCCAAAGAAAACAGGGGACCTGAGAACAATTTTGGACTTAAGCAATCTGAATCAGTATGTAAAGAACTCATAGTTCCACATGGTTATGGTTCCGTCCTTCCTGCCTCTTCTGCACCAGGATGATTAGATGTGCTCTATACATCTCCAGGATTTATAGAGCACATCTATCACATCAAAACAGACAGGTGTTCCAGGAGACATCTGCACTTTCAGCTGGGAGCCAATCACCACCAATTCAGAGAACTGCCCTTTGGACTCACCACAGTCCCCATGGTGTTTACCAAATGCATGGCACTCAAGGCAGCTCACTTGAGACTCAAAAGATTCCAGGTGTTTCCCTATCTCAAACACTGGCTACTCTCCACCCCATCAACTTCTACAAGACAAGGATTATTTGCTTCAGATCTCCAACTCCTTAGGCATTACAGTAAACCTTGCCAAATCAAAGCTGATTCATGTACAGACTCTGGAATTTATAGAAACTCAAGTCGATTCTATGCCTCAAGTGGTATCATTACCTCTTCCTCGCATCACAGCATTGAGAAATCAGGCTCAGGGCATACTGTCTTGTCTGTCCCCTCCAGCAAAACTAGTGTTACAAGCTCTTGGGTCAATGTCGGCTGCCATTCTTCTAGAGTTCCTCTAGCAAGATTCTTTATGCAAATTCTTCAATGGACACTGGCGGTTCAGTGGGCCATTCTTTACCAGCCTCTATCATTTCCTATAAAACTCACTCCAATTTGCAAATATCATGTTTGCTGGTGGATTCAGTCAGATGACCTCTTTCTGGGCATACAGTTCTCTCTTCCTTCCCCAACAGCCACAGTGACCATGGATGCTTTCCAGCTGGGGTAGAGGGGGCATTTCAGGAGAAAGATGGTCCAAGGTGCATGCTGTCCCTCGGAGACCAAGTTGCACATTCTCCATGGATACTGGAGCCACTTAGGATCTCTTATCTCACCCTTGCTTCCCCAGTTTGTGACATTATCTTGGCTTCCCAGAAGGCCTCCACCAAGAAAGTCTACAGAAGAAAATGGAGAATATTTCCATATGGGCTTCCAAGGAGAATATCAACCCTTTTCAGCACCTACGTCTGCCATTCTTCTTTTTCTCACTACTCTTAAGGAAGGAGCTAGTTTTTCTACTATTAAACTTCAGTTGGCAGCTATAGCCATCTTCCATGCTGGAAATGAATCATTCTGTCTGACATCTTCCAGATTATGTAAAGCATTCTTGAAAGGAATTTTCCTCCTTAGATCTCCAATAAAGGATCACTCCTTCTAGGGATCTGACGTTGGTCCATCAGGGGTTAAGTCAGAAACCCTTTGAACTAGTGGACAAATGCGACATGAAGTTTCTTTCTTGGAAAACAATCTTTTTAGTAGCTATTATTTTTGCAAAAAGAATTTCTTAACTCCAGCCCTTATCGGCTAGGCCTCCTTACATTATTTTCCATAAAGATAGTGTATCTCCACAAACCAACCCGTCTTTTTTTGCCTAAAGTGGCCACAGAAACTAATATTAACCAGTCCATACAATTGCCAGTCTTTTTTCCAAACTTTACCAATAAAGGTAAATATATGCTGCACGTTCTTGATGTCCACAGGCAATTACATTTTTATCTTCACAGGACAAAACAGTACAGGAAGTCTGATTAGCTGTCTGTATACTTTTCCTCTAACTGCTTGGGTTAGGCAGTATCCAGAATTACTCTGGTCAAATGGACTATCAATTGTATCTCGCTGATTTATTCTCAAAAAGGTTTATAGTTGCCTCCTCCTCCTAGAGGACATTCCACTAGATCTGTGGCTACTTCATCTGCTTTTTCTTCAAGAACCCCCATTGATAATGTGACACCCACCACTGGACCAGTAATCAAGGACCCTCAATCCTCACCACTGGCATGATCAGTGGGAGGATAATAAGTACACACACATTTTTTCCATATGCAGTTCTCTGCATCAAGTGCAATTTCCATTAAGAGCACACGGAGACCACAGTCAGTCTGGGGTTGTTTTCTACCTCTTTTTCCAGATCATCAATACGATTCATCACTGGTACAGCTATAGGATTAAGATCTCAGGTGAGAGGTCAGGCCAAGACCTCCAGCACCCTCTCTGTCCAACCAATGCTTCATATCCCTGCCCAAGTATCTCACACACACACACACACACACACACACACACACACACACACACACACACACACACACACACACACACACACACACACTCCTTGAGATTTTGATTTACACATACACACACACACAAACACACACATACACACACACCTGGGAAAGGCTGGCACAGGTTTACTAGCTATGTCTCCTTTTGCCCAGACTATAAGATAGTTTTCACTGCCACCAGCCAATTCCTTATCAGCTACTTTAAGGCCCTTAATGAAGGGTATCCAATGGGCAGCCGAGGTGATGCAGTGGTTAGAGTTGTCACCTCACAGCAAGAGGCTCTCTGGTTTGATCCTCAGCTGGGGTGTCTTCTGTGTGGAGTCTACATGTCCTCCCTGTGGTCGCGTGGGTTTCCTCCGGGTGCTTCGGTTTCCTCCCATATCCCAAAGACATACTGTAGGTGGATTGGACACTCTAAATTGGCCCTAGGCATGAGTGTGTGTGTGTGTGTGTGTGTGTGTGTGTGTGTGTGTGTGTGTGTGCGCCTTCTGTGGGTGGTTGGGCACCAGGCTGGCAACTCAACACCGTAAAGGTCCACTGCCAATCATGAATGGACAAGTGATCCACTGTGGTGACCCCTAACCGGGAAAAGCTGAAAGAAAAAGAAGAATGAAGGGTGTCCAATCTTACTGTGTAATATTAATACTAATACAAATGGTAGTTTAACCAAGAGCAAGGCGGTTAGGATTGGCCCACACAGTGTCACCAAATAAATATGCAAGTACTCTCAAACCTTAAATACCTCTGTACAGATCAGACACAATGAAAGATTTACATATATTTAAATATAAATAATAAAAGAACAAAACAATACTAATATATATATATATATATATATATATATACATATATATATATATATATATATATATATATATATATCACAAGAAATATTTAAAACAACATTGCAGGACAGTCTCAAATAAATAAAGAAAAATATCTAAACTAAGCTTCACTATATTCCTGACTGAATCTAAGAGAATTACTATAAACTAAGAACTTAATCTTACTGCATTGATGTTGTGGTGGATGGTTCTTGTTGTTGTTGTCAGGTCCAAGACAGAATGCAGAATACCCTGTCTCACTAAGAGACTTCTCAAAATAATATCTCAAATATTACTGCTGGGATAGCCTGCAGAATTACATCACTTCTTGTTATCTGACTTCTAGTCCCCAGGCCAAAACTCCCATTGCTGAAGCTGGCAGTATTCAGCATCTGCCTGTAAAAATACATAGACAAGGGATTTTCCTCAGATCTCTGGCAAATTATGGAAGTCATATAGCAAATCCCTTCATGCTTTCAAGACTATTAATTGTTCACCCTAAAGCCAATACAGAAAGTTTCCTAGTACAGACATTGTGTCTCTTACTGGATTGAAAACCGAAAGATAACATCTTTTATAGCTTAGCCAAAAAGTAATTTAATTTCAGTTATTTTTCTGAAGTTTGCTGGACCTACTGTATTCCAGTTTCCACTGTTAAAATATATATACATTTAAACAGTTACAATAGTGCATGTTCATTTCTGTTCTCTTCCAGTAGGGTACATTGTGGATTCATTTTAAACACTAGCATTTTACAAATACCTTTTCAACATACACACATCTGTACAAGCAGTTTGATATACACATGACATACAGTTCTAATACATTTGTAACACAAGCATCTTATATAAATCATTTCAATATTCACCAATGACATATAATTAGTTAAAAAATTCCAGCTAGCTGGGCTGGCAGTATATAATTTTGTCACAGGTGACATCTGCTTTACAGACACTTGATCAAGGAGTCATACGTTTGTTACACATTACAAATTAGACAATGTCTTCAGAAGCAAAGCTTCCTTTTGTTTGACAGTTCTCCCAAGAATTATGTAGCTGGGGACTCTGACCCATTCATAAAGAAGAATGAAAAGGACAACATCAGATTTAGAAGTTATGTCCTTATGATAACTTGGCATCTGGGATGAACATTTTCATTCTTCCTCACCTTCCCTCCCAACCACCCCCCAGCCCTGTCACTCCTTGAAGGATGTTATTGGAACTCTCATGTTCCTGGCTTGAGCCTCATCATTTCTTTTGTCTGTCCCAACTCTATACCACAGTGAGCAGCAGGGCAGCAAACTTGATCTGAGGAGCTGGGGATGGAATAGAATATTATGGTTAGAGGAAGGAGCTCGAGCTTTGGATCTGAAGTCTTCAGTATGAGACCAAGTCGTATCCAAGGATTGGATCCTACACCCACTCATCAGGAAGAATGAAAATGGACAACACAGACACCAAGTTATGCTAAGTACATAACTCCTTATTTTCTGAACAAAAATATTTTCACATTACTTTAGAGACTAAAACCTCCTGACAATCAGGTGCAGCAGAATCAACAGGCCTATATCCTTCCCAGTCGCATAACCAGGGAGACATGTAGTGGAAGCATTCTTCTGGGGAGGAGTGATTTAAACCACAGCTATTGAAGAATACACAAGCATGCTATGTACTTCTCACCCTATCTTACATGCATATACTTTTTTTTTCTTTTTACTGTAAATCCCAACAAAACATGCACTAATAGCATGGGGACATACACTGATGTGGCACTCAGCCACAAGGACACACACAGAACAGTAGCAAATAATGGAGTTGGCCATGTCTCAGGGCAGTAGTCACTCCCTGGTAATTCATTTATTGTTACAGTAATTACTCTTCCTATTCTAATGTGTTTTATCCTTAGTAAAAGATTACATGCACTGTTATGTGCATGCTTTCTAGTGGCTGTGGCAACACTTTTCCTACCTGGCTGTTATGCTAAACTAATCAAAAGGGTGAAAGTGATTTTCACCTGTAGTGTTGTATCAGGTTGTTTGCATACTTACTTTAGATTTCCTGTGGGTAAGAAACCTTATCCATAACTACTGGAAGGTGGACGTTATCGATTACATCAGGAAGGTGAACTCATCCCAATCCTTTTGAGTTTTTAGATCATGCAATGTAGTGGCACTGTGCAATTTCTGGAATACCTTTTAAGCTCATTAGAGATCCTAAGAGACTCCTTACTGATTTGTTTGTAAAGTCAGACTGTGGCAGAAAATTACACAGAGATTAGAAATAATAGCGGAACATTTAACTTGTCTAGTCTGCTTATATGTTGATTTTACAAATAGCCCTTTGGAATTTAATTGCACTTTCAGTTTATTTTGTATTTTTGAGGGTTACTCAGCTTGTTGATTTAGTACCTGCACTTCTTTCCAGCTGGCTTATTTCCCTACCCATAAGTATTATATTTTTCTATTAAGCTTTGTGTACTGGGAACACATACTGAGTTTTAAGCAGCAGAGAGAAACTAGTTCATATTTCAGCTAACATTTAACGCTGAAAATTCTGAAAGGTATTTGACTATGCTCTGCAGAGGCTGTGGAATACAACCCCTGATCTACGTGGCCAGTGCCTATGGCCTTGGATGTTGCATTACTATATATAATATATGTAATTTTCATAACCTCGTCTACCAAAAAGACTTATCTGAGACCAAGACTGCAGTATGAAGTTGGTTGGAATTTTAAAACCAGTCCTGCTGCATTTATGTCCTACTTACCCATAAAGAAAAGAAACCCTACTTGACGCATATTAAATCTGGAAATAACTCTTTGCAATTATTTTTCTGAATTTCACATAACAACAAATGACATAACAAAATCAAATACTTTTAAAAACTGTTTCAGAAGAGAAGTAAAACATAACTGTACTGGAATAAACGATGTTCACTTTCATCAATAATTTTGAGGAGAGCTTTTACACAAACAAAGAATGTTCCAGAATGTTATTCTGTAGTCTTTAATTTTGACATTGTATCTGCTGACTATTAAGCTTCTCCTGATTTGATCCTGTATCAGGTATCCCTAACACAGAGTCAAAAGAGGTACAGTGGGACTATCATTCAGGCAGCCATGAGCAGAATTGTAGTTAGGATGGGGCAATGAGGTCAACTGCCCTGAGTACAAAGTGTTAAGGGGCTCAATTGACAGATCCTGATCAGTTTTCAGTGTATTACCAGAAATGAATGCTGGTATTGCATTTGCAGTCATAACTGAAGCACCGTAATGGTTTGTATTTTCAGTTCATTCCTGCCATTCATTATTGCATTTGCCATCATAACTGAAGAACTACAGCACTCCATGCATGGCATAAACTATAGCAGCTTTTGCTACAGGTTAAAAAGAGATGTGTGTTTTGTTCTTTTTACTGTTTGCTCCTCAAATTAAAGCTGGGGGGTGCCAGATCAGGGACAGAGCCAGGTACTAAAATAGCTAGCTAGCTACATCTCTGTCCATGGCAGTGCTTTGCATGCTCATCAGCAAGTGGCAATGATGGTGTCTGTTGTGCCCTTAACCTCAGCAACTAGTAGATCATTTGAGGATCTGTGTCACTGCAGGGGGACCCTAGGCTCCCCCCAACGTTTGTATGTGTGCCCTCACAAACATGCCTGTGAGGCCTACTGTCTCTGATTTGATATGACAAAGAGCATGCTCTCCATATAGCCACTGGTATTGTGCAAGTCCCTGCCTGGGCACAAGAGCATTCATCCAACTGGAAACCGATCTCTTTTCCTCCAGATTGATTAAGCTGGAATAAGTCCTTTGCTACCTCTCCTGTCTTCCATCACCCAAGACATTATTCAAACATGAATTATCTAACTCATAGTGAGGGATTTATCCTTCTCTGTCAAAGAGCCAGGCAAAGAAAATTCCTGTACTTTGTTTTGTGTTGAATGACAAAGTATTTACCTATTTCCTAGTAATACATGTGTGATCAGCTGGAATGGGTTTTAAGTCCAGCCAGTAAAATGCAATACTCCAATTCAATAATGCTGATATCATTAAAAAGAGCTTTGCTCTCCTTCTCAGACGTATTTAAAAACGTGAATAATATTATGGCATTGCAACTATCAAACTAAACATTTCCATAATGGAACAGTGCATTTACATGCCTCACAAATATGAAAGACATCTGCTACTGATGTGCTAGTAACTGAATATATTCTATTTACATGGGTAAAATAAGTACAGTAGATGTTAACAGAAAGTAAAATGAACATAGAATAATTTTGAGAAAGGGATGTGACAGTATGCCTGATTTCAGGTCTGACACCAATTTAAAGATAAAACCTGCAACAAAGCATATTTGTCCCATATAGAAAAGTGAAAATATTTAATGAGAATATTTTATGATGCTCACTCTGTAAGCTGCTGAGACCATACACTTCTTAGAAAGAACACTAAAAGGAAATCTCAACATTTGTGTGTAACTTATAACCATTCAAAAATGCAAATTTATGCCAGGAAGTTTTGACTGCATTAATAATACAGCTAGATTGAAATTGTAATTTAGTGCAGATTAAGAGCCTGGAAAGAATAATCTGAGAGCTGTCAGACCCTTTAACAAGGGGATCTCTATGTATATGATTTTGTAAAATATTTGGATTGCTCTGGATAGCCTGATAGAAAAAAAAGAATCTGTCAATCCCAGTATTCTTAGCAGTTACTGAAATAAATGTATTGTGGATTTTATTGGAGACACTAAGAATAGGAACTTAACTGGGAAGGCTTGTCACCATTTCCCTGCAGACGGATGCTCTAGATTCCTTAGTGTTATCTGTGAATCCATTATTTAATTGTTGAATGTGTGTATTTCAGCTTCCATATGTTATAGACTTTAATCTGGCATTCAGAACAGAGGGGAAGAGAAATCAAGAGACGTTAAGAAGTGCTTCTGAAGTGAGTTGGGTGTTTGGGAAGAGTAACACATTCCAAATTAATTTGATAAAGGGCTGTTGCACTGAACTTTTTATATTTGCTGATGTGTATACGAGTCAGAGCTATAGAAGGATGGATTTAAGTAGACACAAATTGAAATGACTATCTGTACCTAATGAAGGATTTTTGTGGTTTAGTACAGTCTAGAGTGGCAAACAGGAACAAAATGATGAGCCACTCCACAGTAAAAAAATGCAACTATTCAGGCCAAATTCAATAAAATCAATTTTGGACTTTATTGAAGAAAATAAAACAAATGATAAGCGCTTTCGACCTGACCACTTCAGAACTTCATCAGATAATGAATTAATTTACACAAACCATTTATATAGTACAGAGGAAACTGGGTAAAACAATCATTAAAAGTTAATAAGTTATTTGAAAAGACACACCCCCTGAAAGAAAAATCATGTAAAAAACATGCTTTATATATGAAAACTGGTTAAAATGCATAAATAAATGTGGAAAATGCATCTCAATGCATCAAGTTGGCCAGGCTTAAATGAACACATTTCCATTAGCTCTCTGATGAAACTAAAAACTTTAGAAAGATAATAGTGTTTCTTTTAAAAAATATATATTTCTTCTGTACTATTAAATTATATATTTTACTATGTTTTTAGAATACAGCTTGAATTTTCCACATTTATTTATGCATTTTAACCAGTTTTCATATATAAAGCATGTTTTTACATGATTTTTCTTTAAGGGGGGGTGTGTCATTTTAAATAACTTATTAACGTTTAAGTTTCCTCTGTACTATATAAATTATTTGTCTAAATTAATTCATTATCTGATGAAGTTCTAAAGTGGTCAGGATGAAAGCGCTTATCATTTGTTTTATTTTCTTCAATAAAGTCCAGAATTGGTTTTATTGAATTTGGCCTGAATAGGTGCATTTTTTACTGTGGAGTGGCTCATCCTTTTGTTCCTGTTTGGCATCTTCGTGTTTTGCAACAGTTTTTCCTTTTCTGTTTTTTCACAGTCTAGAGTGGGACAGCACCAATGTTTGGTTATGGCCCAAGAATTCATCAATGGGCACTAGAAAGCTACTCTCTTAGAACAGATTCAGGGAACTCCTAGGAAGGATAAGACAGATGAGGTGCATGCATAAAAGACGGTGGCATGGTTTTATGATCTGTATGAATGGGAATGATATGATGAGTGGGGAATGGTAGAGAGGCTGGACAGGGGATCATAGAGAGATGAGGATAGTCTAAGAGTTATTGATGAACAGCAGGGGCAGGAAAAAGCAGCACAAAAGAACAGAGATGGAATGAAAAGATCATGGACAGAGGTGATGAGGAAAGGCAGGCCGCATGAAAAAGATGAGAGAGAAAAAACAAGAAGAGGACATTGGTGGTGACACCACGTAGTGTTGGAAGGATGGTAGACCAAAGGCAAAGATTAGTGGAGGGGGAAAAGAAAGGAAGGCCAACATTAAGATAGTACAGGAAGGAACCCAGGAAGACAGAAACAGGGACAGGAGCAATAGTCATGGTATGGCAGTGAAAAACTAGATTGCATGACCAAGAGTACTAGGGTACAGAAGGAGTGACCTGCAGTGAGCAGGTAGTCTGGGGCCCTCAGTTGAGAAGAAATGCAGAAATAGAAGTCATGGGATTGGGGCCTTGATGGGAAAGTGGGCGTGGCAGACAGACAGAGTGATGAGGAAAAATGAAACTGGGAAAATAAATCAGGAAGGAGAGCTGATGATTGAGGATGGGGCACAAGCCAGGAAAAGCAAACTGGGAGGATGGTGTTAACTATCAGTAATTCAATCACCAAGGCGATTAACGGCTTTGGAAAGGAAGGTTGGTTGCAAGTAGGTTTAAGACTGTCAATAAGCAGAATCTTTGAGGAGGTGACTAAAGTATTCACCAAAGGGGTGCGGAGGGTAAATGTTATCTTCCTTGTTGGAATTAATGATTTGCTGGAAGTGCCTGTAGGAGTGGTAAAAAGGAGTATAGTTAGTGCATAGATGTCAGGAATGGGGACATGTAGTAGCTTTTTTTAAAGTGCTACCGATGCCTACAACCAGTACACACAGGAAGGAGGAAATTAGGAATTACTGATATTGGCTGTAGAATGTTCCAGGTAAAGAGGAAGTGGATTAGTAAGAGGTTGGCAGGAGGCTGTATATAAAGAGCAGGCTGTATCCTAGCCCAAATGAAGTAGCATATGGCTGAGTCACAGATATACATTTCAGTGATAGTTTATTTCAGGCAGCATCGGTTAAAACTGATTTGGTAATGTAGATTTAATATCCTCTTTAAACTAAAATGGAGGAGGGCAAATAAGATTCAAAAGAAAGTAGCAGAATAAACAAGGAAGTAAGACAACATGACCAGGAAGAAGTAAAGGGCTTATGAAAGATAGCAATGAGGGTCTAGGAAGGGGAAGGTAGTAATGCTTACCACTGCAAAGCCTCGGATGTATGATAAGAGAGCTTCAAGCTGTTCCTGAGTGGAAACATTCACACATGAGAGTAGATGATGGGGCAGGATGCAGCTGGTGTATAAAGCACATGTGAAGGGGTTTGGCAAGGCAGGGCATCAATGTTTACCTAAGACAGGAGCAGCTAGAGAGGTGAGAAAAGAATACAAGCTGTTGGTAGATGGTGGGAGGAGTGCACTTAGACTTAGTGCACTGGTAGTAATGGACGAAGGAGGAAAGAACTGAACAAATGATACAATATATGAACAACTGAATACAACAAGGGAAAAAAATACCAGAAATAAGTTAAGCAGATGAAGTCACACGACGAGGCTTATTATCAAGGGGGATCTAAAATACCAGCAATTGAAATGGGAGATTCCAGCTGCAAAACTAGTAAACAAAGGAGATAAATAAAAATGAGGGATTCATTCATCTCCAGCAAGAAGGCACAAGAAAGGAAATGTATAAATCTGCTCCTATTAGAAGAAAAAGGGTGAATGATGATCAAGTCAAGACCTTGCTAATCAGCAGCAGCCATGTGGAATGCTGCAGAAACAAAGGGTAGGGAACTGAAGATAATATCTATATGTGGGGCTACAAAGGATCTGATGTGAGTAACTGGTCGGAAGGGCAAAAGATGATCTTGGAGCTAATGTCAGGTAGAGGGGCAACAAGGATTGTACCAAGTATAAGAACAGTGCTGAGGACAATGGTGAGATGACTGAGAATAAAGAAAATGGGAAAAGTAGAAGGAATCTTCCATGGCTACGGAAAGGTATAAAGATAGCCCTTAAGGCAAAGGGATTTCTTTACAAGAAATGAGGAAGAGGAAAGAGATGTCAACAAACAATATCTGGAAGCAAAAAGAAAAGCAACATCAGAAGTAAAAGGACAGGTACAGAAAGAGGAAAAGGAACTGCTGTAGTAAACTGGACAATAGGACAAGGAACTGCTGTAGTAAACTGGACAATAGGACAAAGAATTCCATCAGTAACTGCAAACAGAGAAAAGAACAAGGACAATTCTGCTTAAATAAGTAACAATTGAGAAAGACATCAGTTTCACTTGTCCTGTTTCCACTGCATTTTCCTGACATTGCTTAAACATATAGAGTACGCAAATGTTATTAGACAGTAGTGTAATATTGTTTGCCCCAGTCTTCTCTTCTTCTACCCTTACACTGACTTCCCCTATGGCAGAAGCTACCTAATCTAGTCTCTTGCTCCCCTGCCATTGTTGTCTTTCTTTTCCTTTCCTTTCTTCCCATATAACTCATCATCGGCTATATTTTTATAGTTCTTTCCCTAGTTCTTGCTCTCTTTGTTTATTAGTCTTCTTCCTTGCTTTTCTCTGGCCTGCCTCTTCTGCAAAATCACTGTAGTATCTCCTGATAAGTTATGTTTCTGATTTCCCTCCTGTGTTATCTCATTTACAAAACAAATCCTTAAAAAATAATTTCCCACCTTAAAAGATGCAAAAATCCTCTCCCACCTTTAACTGGGGCATATGTGTTTCCTATCTTCCACATTGTGCCTTCTTTTGTGCTTTATGAAATTAGCCTACTGCCACCTACATGCCCAGTCTCTCACTTATTCTGTCCTTAGAACCTTCCTTAACAATACAATCAATCCCTTTTCAATTCAGTACTTTATTCTTTCCTCTTGTAGGGATGGGTGCTTCCTCACCTCCTTTGCAACTTGCCTGCTTTTCCAAGATGCCACAATGCATTCCTGCTTTCTCCTCCTTGATGTGCTTCCTTTCTCTTTTCATCACATTTTTCCCTTTAGACCTATTCAATTCCTGCTCCAATTTTCTGTCTTCCTTCCTTCTCAACTGTCTCAGAGGTTGCACTTCTTTATGTGGCTTAGTTTCACCCCTCCCCAAATCCCCTTCTGACTAGTACTAGCTGTTGAATATGTTTCTATTGCCTTCTGCCTTTCTGCAGACATTGCAATAAAGTCATTGCTCTTTCCTTATTGCATGCTCTATTGCCATGCATTAAAATGAAATGATAAATGGTAGAAACACTGTCTAACCCTCTCTGCACTTGGAGATGTTGGATAATGCTCCACTCTCCTTTCCTTTTCTTGATTTTTCTATTCTTCATGTTATTCTGTTACCTCTGTGTCTATCCTCTACCTCACTCTGTTCCCTTTGAAGCTTCCTTTTTAGGGACTGTATCCCCATATTCATTTTCTTATCCTCGGTATTTGTAAATTTCTTCCCTTTTGCCATATATTGCCAAGAATTTCAAATATCGTACATCTTCCTTAGCATGTACTTGGTCTGAGAATATTGCTCTATTGTTCTATCACTTACTTGGTGCTAGTGAAGGGTTCCAACCAGAGATGCCAGCAGCCTTGCCCTTATTACTGGGTGCTCCCCTAATATCAGCCTCACCCCTGGTGCTTGTCCCTATACCTGACCTACCTTCCTTCTTTCTCCATTCAGTCTACCTCTCTTATACGCTTAGGCTCTGTCCACTAGGGGGTAGTGCCTACCCACCTACCTAATCATTTTTCCTCCTCCTTCCCATACATTTCAATACCACTTTTTAACATCTTTCCCTATACTAACTGCTAAATTACAGCTCTATCCATTCTATCTCTACTTTTTGTCCTTGCCTTTCTCAGTTATAGTGCACTCCAAGAGTCACACGTACCACCTTGCTTACCTTCTTCTGTTCTTACCTCCACCTCACTGATTGTTTCTCACACTGTCCTGCTGCCTACCTTCCTTAGGTGTATCCCGCTCCGTTCGCCCTTCGGGCTCACTCCACTCCCCTACCCTACCCCCAAATTCCACCCACCCCCAGTGCATCTACACTTATACCATTCTAACCACTCCCACTTCCTCCCACACATCACTGACAACACCCACTTGCTCCCTAGCAATTACACCACTTCCTCTTAATTACAACATTCCACCCACCCCCTCCATCCCCCTTAATCCTATCCTACTTACTTTCCACCAACTACACCCCTCCCTTTTTCACCAACGCCATCCTCATAAAACTCCTCTTCACACCTCTCCTCATATCCCATAACTTCACATCCACTTAACACCTTATCAAAACCACAGCATGACTATAACATACAAATCACTCTTAATTCATCTACTATTACTTCTCATCCTTACTTACATCCACTATCTCACCCAACCCAACACCACATATTATCTTCCACCCACTCACTCTACCAGCACACTCCCCTTTTCTGACTTAAAGTCTTTTATCTCAATAGCCCCTGAACTCTATCCCATTAACCCCCATCTACTTTTTCACTATAAACTAAACACTTCTTACAAACTCTTTAGTCCCTTCCCAAGCTCCAATATTCACAAATATCTGAAAACCTATAACATTTAATCAAGGCAATCCAATCATCTTAAAAATTTAATTGAACATCTTACAACCATACTCCTATCTGGAGAGATACACCCTAACCCAGGCCCAACCACCACTTCCTCCATATCCAAATCCATCCTACTTGCTTCTCTAAACACTCAAAGCATAGCAAACAAAATCCCTAACCTACAAGCATGGCTTCTACATAACAAACCCGACATCTTAGCTATTTCTGAAACCTGGCTAAAACCTCATATAAAAGATACTGAAGTTCTACCTCCAAACTACTCAATAATCAGAAAAGACAGAATCCATAAAAAGGGTGGCGGGGTAGCTTTACTCTATTCTTCCACCCTATCCATTACTCCCTATAACAAACCCATTCCAAATTTCTCCAACGCAGAATTAACATTAGCTTTATTTCAATTAAACAAACACAAACAAATCTGCATAGTTTCACTTTACATCCCCCCTGGTGACAATGTCTCTGTTTTAGAAGACATCCTATCCTGGCTTTCTATCAATATCAGTAATGAAACTATTATCATGGGTGACACAAACATTAATTGGTCCTGCATTAATTCCCCCACACACCCTATAAACATTATCCTCTATAAATACTCCCAGCTCATCAACCAGACTACCAGACCTTCTAAAGATTTCTCCACTGGCAGTACCCTAGATTGGATTTTAGTATCTCACCCCCACTACTACACCGACAGAGGAACTCTCCCTGACTCCCTCAGTGACCATCTTCCCATATTCACCAAACATCTTCCATGTCCACTACAAGCAACACATAATTACATCAGCACTCAAAACCTAAAAAACTTCGACCCAGAAACCTTCTCAGACTCCCTAAAAATCAACAAATTGGAACCCACTAAAAACTCTACCCCTGGATAATGCTGTTGCATACTTCAATAAAAATTTCCTGAAACTCCTGGATAGTCTAGCCCCCATAAAAACCAAATGAATTTGAAACAATACCGCCCCCTGGCTTACAAAAAATACACTAACTATCATGGGACTGAGAGACAAAGCCTGGGCACACTACCAAAGAAACAAAACCTCCTCTACCCTAAATGAATTCAAAACACTTCACAACAAAGTCAAAAAGCTTATCACAATAGATCGTCAAAACTACTATTCCATACTTCAAAACAACCATAAAACCAACTCTCAAAAATTCTGGAAAGGTATCAATAAACTCCTAAAACCTGGCACTGCAGAAAACCCAAGCCCAGACCCAAGTGCTCCAGATATCAACCTCGCCACCCAATTCAACTCTTTCTTCTTAGACTCTATCTCTAAACTTACCACATCCTTCTACACTAACACCACACCATCTACACCTACATCCCACCTCCTTCCTCCACCCTCATCTCCTACCTCTCAACTCACACCTTTTTCCCTAAAACCCATCCCTACTTCTACCATAAAAAAGCTCCTGCAAAAGCTAAAACCATGTACTAATGCACCTGATAACATACCCTCATACTTCCTTAACATTGCTGCTGATGCCATTGCCTTCCCCATCAGCACCCTAATAAATTGCTCTATCCAAGAAGGTCTTATTCCCACACTCTGGAAAAGAGCTTTCATCATACCCTTACATAAAGGAGGCAAGAACTATGATATCACTAACTACCGTCCCATCGCCATCCTTTCTCCTATATCAAAACTCTTAGAAAAATGCATCCATCTCCAACTCCTTCCCTATCTCCTAGACAATAACTTACTAACCCCCACACAACATGGTTTCAGACCCAGCCACAGCATCATGACTGCCCTCCTTTCCTTCCTGGAAACAGTAAATACTTCCTGAGACTCCGGCTCTGTTGTATCCACTCTCCTTCTCGACCTTTCTAAAGCCTTCAACATCATATCTCACAGCCTTCTCCTTACTAAGCTATCTAACCTTAACCTATCCCCTGCCACTATCAATTGGTTCACCAACTATCTCTCCCATAGGCAACAAGCTGTCAAATGGAAAACAGCCATCTCCTCCTTTCTAAATACACCCACTGGTGTCCCCCAAGGTTCCATCTTGGGTTCTCTCCTCTTCAATATATTCATAAATGACTTCTCCCACTCAATTCCCCATGCCAGACTTGTTCAATATGCAGATGACTCTACAATCATCTGCACAGCCACATCCATTCCCACTCTCTACCACAGAACAATGGATGAAAAACAATCATCTAGTACTCAATGCATCTAAAACCAAGCTTATGGTATTCACCCCCTCTAAAAACACAACCATTAACAAAAATCTACTCTCTATCATCAGCCAAAACAACACCCCTCTTGAACTAGTATCTGAAAGCAAACTGTTAGGGGTCCTGATAGATGACCAGCTCAAATTCAATAGCCACCTACTACTAAACATAAAGAAAACCCATTATAAACTTGGCATGCTTTACCGTCATAATAAATTCCTCTCCACATCTACTAAACATATTCTTGCTACAACATTCCTCATTCCTTCACTTCTATATGGGGCTCCCCTTCTAACAAATCTTCAATCATCCCTTAAAACAAAACTGTCCTCATGTTATAATAAAATTGCCAAATTCGCCACTGGCCACAAAGCATCTACCCACCACTGTCTATCTCTCCACAAACTAAACTGGCTTGAGCTTCCTAACTATCTCACCTTTACTCAGCTCTGCTTTGCCCATAAACTCATATTCCATCCATCTCTCTGTCCCTCACTCAGCTCCACCTTTAAAATGCACATGCCACAAAGAGTCCTAAGATCTAATAACCAAAATCTGACAGAACTGTACAAACCTCTTCACTCGCCAGGGAAAAATCTGCTGTCATTTTCCCTGGCACGCAATTGGAACTCCCTTCCCCCCTCCATTCGTACCACTGCTAACCTTCCAGCTTTTAAAAAATCTCTACACTCACACTTAACATCTTCCTGGGAATGCTCCTTCTCGCATCCCTCCTAGTCTAGCCTGCTTCCTACAGGCACCACATCATATATACCAGAAACTATAAATTAGCTAAAGCAATAACACCCTAATAATTCTTAAACTCTAGTATTCCATTCTAAATACTATATATTTTCTACAACAAAGAAATGCTAGTCTTATATAGCATAACCAAATATTCTTTGCTTGTAATCACCTGTTCCTCTGTTTTTTGTCTTGAACACACATTTCCCTTTTTTGTCAACCACTGTTAAAGTTTTTTACCACTGTTTTTATCAATTTGTATTAATTTGACTGAATGTGTTAATGTGTAAACTTCTGTAATATTTTGTATCTTTATTCAGGAGCTTTTCTCCCCAGGACTCCATTGAAAACGGGTACTTCGGGCCCAATGGACAATCCTGGTAAATCAACTATAAATAAATAAATGTACTCTTGTCTTTAAATACAAACAAAAAAATCTGTAGCACTTTTGTTTTTACATGTTTTAGAAATAAGGAAAGAAAAGGGACATGGTATTTAGCACCTTTACATTTATAATCAGGAAAAAATAGTATATTTGATTTTATATGAGGCAATCAGTTAAAAACTGTTATCCCTGTCACTTGACCTGTAACTCTGCTTGTGACCTCACACTATCACTAAGTTATGACCTCTTTCACTTCTTGTTCTAAACCTTCCTTCTCAGATCTGTACAACATTTTAGTTGATAGAAAAAGATGTATGCCTACAGAGATTAAGTTCTGTTTTTTATTGCACAACCTCATTGTGCAGTATAAAAATCTGTCCTAAGTAATCATTTATATTCTGCCTTCATCCTCCATTTACTTTATGCCTTCTCCTTCTAGTACTTTATCTTGCAACAGCTATTCCTCTTCTATTCCTCCTCTTTTGTTTGCCAGCTTTACCATTTGTTTCTTTTTGAGCCCTTGTTTTGCCCTTGCTTACTTCTGTTCTTCTGGGGAGTATGATTAGTCATGTATACATTTGACTAGGAGTTCCATCCTCTGTCTTCTTTTGTTTCTTGATCTGTTCGTATTTTTTTTTTTGTTTTCTTGATTTCCCATTTTCTTTCTGTGGCTTCTCATTCCATACATCCCCCTCCATCTGCCTCTAATGTTGTCCATTCCTCTTCAGCTACTTTTCTTTTTGCTACACTCATACTTTGCGTTACCTTTTACTTAAATAGTCTGGTGATCCATTTTCTCTTGTTTTGCCACTCTCCTTGCTCTCTGGGGGACTGTTCTTTTAAACTACTGCCCCTGCATTTCCTTCTCCTCTAATTAAGTCACTTCATTTTGTTTTGTTTGTGGTTCTACTTGCTCCCAGTTCTTGTCTCTTGACTTGCGTTGTGTTTTCCTCTTTAGATAAAGCTCATCATTTCCACGAGGAGTGCAACTGTGTCTCTCCTTCCCCACCAATAGAGTACCAGGTGTTGCAGAAAAGTATTGTCTTTGTGCATCTCAATAACTTCAGTACATTCCTTGCCAGATTGATATAATGACTTCTGCTTAAGAAGTGTCACAGACTAGTCTGCCATCACCAGTATAGTTGGCCCATCAGCCATGATCCATGAAACTCATCAAAATCCACTCCTTCATCCTGAATGCATACAGCTGTTGTCATCCTACTGCTATTTACTTCCCTATTTTACATCACAGTGTTTGGGAACAATGTGAAATTCAAGAAAACAGCAGAAAAATATGTTAGCTATTCTAAACTTAGGCAGCAGAATGTATAGGATTACCGCAGTAATGTAAAAATTATCACACTTGTTAATGTTTCACTGCTAAGAAGGGATAAGTGGATATGCTTTACAACATGGCACAATGCCACTAGTAGGCCAAAGTGTGATTACTACAATTCTATATGGAAATCTGTTTTTTGAGGATATGCTCATTTTTATTTTTCAAATATGAAGTCTTTATTACAGTCATCATTTTCTTTATATGACATCCTCTATCTTGGCAAGTACTCTCCTTTAATTCCCTCCACCCCACTCTAATACAAATGAGTCAGCTCAGAGCCAGGATTTCAGATTCTGAATTCCAGCATGTTGCATAATAACTAGACATCCCATTTGTACTGTTTCTACATGTAGAAAGTCAGGATACTTTCCTCTAATCTATTGATCCCCTTTATATTACCCTTCACTGAGTCATTTCATCTAAAATTTCAAACCCTACTTTTGTTACTTGGCCATATTTCCTTCTCATTTTCTGTGAATATCAACACTAAATCTATCACTTCCTGCAATTTAGAGGGTTATTTTTTCTTCCACTTCCTCATTATGGCCTTCTTGGACAATAATAATATTACCCACACTACTCTCTGTTTATCCTTATATAGCTTCTCTTTCCACCCCCAAAAATAAACATTTTGTTAACTCTACATATCAGTTCCTGCATTCTCCTCCTTACAGCTCACCAATTGCTCACATTCCCAAAATATATGCATCCATGCATTTCTTTGCCCTGCCTCATGTCTCCAACATTCATCTAAGTGTGGAAAAATACTTATAATGGCCCTTCCAGGCAAATATTCAAAATTGCTTTGATTCTCTCACCTATTTAGGTATCTTACGTAGATATGTATGTACAGCCACTCTTGTTTCAAAATCTGAACTCCTTCCCATGGGGGTTTCATTTTGCTTATAATCTCCTGCATTTGGCCTACTAGTAGTTCACGTGCCCTTGAAACCAGTGCCCTCAGTGTACCTCCACCTTCTCTCATCTGATTGCTTGTACAAATTCATGTACTTGATTGTCCTCCCTCTTACATCTGCTAATTTTTTCTGACACCCTTATCCCTGTCATGAGTCCATATCCTCTTATCTAAATTATCTTCTCCCTTCACTTCATCCCAAGTCATTACTTTTGTCCCTACCAACAGTTGTGACCAGTATTTAACCCTAACCTGCTCCCTCATCCACCTATAGTATAAACTTTGCATCCCACTGTGCTCCTGCAATATCCCTATTCCAGACAATTCCCTCCTTCAGTTCTTTATTTCCTCATCCTCCAATATCCCAGATGTTTTCTCCCATCTTCTAGCTCGTTACACACCCAGCGTCACCATCTACATCTCCAACAATACTTTTCATATATGTTATCACCTCAAATCAGCTTGCATCTTCTAGATCATTCTTTTCCATTCTGTTGTATACTCTGAATACCAATACCTAAACAGTGATACCTGAACTGCCTACAGATATGACTTAATATCAGAACTCCCAATCCTTCCATATCTTTGGGTATCGTTAACACCATTATCCCACCATAACTATCATCTGCTTAACTTTCTTCAGAAACTGCACTTGTAGTTGCCCCACAAAACACCTGTTGTTCGTATTTCGGCTTTTCCCGGTTAGGGATCGCCACAGTGGAACTCTGGTCCGCTAATGATTGGCAGTAGATTTTCACGCACGCCGAGGTGCCAGCTCGATGTTCAACCTTCAACAAAGGCGCGCCCATTTACGCATGTTTTTCGAATGCCCATCCAACTTCAGGGAGGACATGCAGACTCCACACAGAAGGCACTCCCTGCAGAACATCTGTCCCATGTAAATAAACTGTGGGAGCACATACAATTGCAACATCTGGGCTATCTGCTCTAAATCTGATGGTATTGTCTGCCATTTAGCCAATAGCTACTTACTTTTCACTCATGCCTTCTCATCATAAGTAATCCTAAAGGAAGCCTCCACTGTCTTACCTATCCATATCCCCAAATAGCTGATCTGTATATCCTGTCCTAAATCTCTAGTGACATCCCATAACCTATTACCTGACTCCATATTTATCAACAGGATTTTCATCTTTGCTCTGTTTATATCCTGCTTTCTTAGTAAATTTTTCTGTTATGTCCTATAATATTGTCAGCTGCTCTCCTGGCTTTAACAACGTAAGCAAAACATCATCTGCAGACATAATAACCTTCATTTGTTCCCCCTTCCAGTATTAGAATTATCTAAGAAAGATGTCCATCAAGCAAAAACATAAGGATTTCAGTATCTGATGTCACAGGTTTGCTGATGGGAGGATGCAGGGTACCCACACAGTTGTCTGTTTTACTGGGGAGGGTCATGATGTTTTCTTAAGGCCGGTTTGCTTTATGAGCATGGGGGTGAAAATATTCAGCCACTCAGATACCCAGCAGATCAGCTCATTGCATTGTTCTGTAAAAATAACGATATCTGTTCACCAGGAAGAGAGTGCCAGTATACGACTAGTACTATCAGTTCATGCATGCTTGTATTATCACAGATAACACTGGTCTTGATGTTCTCAGAACAATAAGTTAAATCATCTGCAAAAGGAAAATGTGTTGCAAGCTGTGTATTGTATATGTTCTACATCTAAGCCGACATTGGAGCATATCTGTTATACTGATACCCAGGTCATTCTCATTCTGATCTACATTTAATAACCTAGAATGCACAGTATTGCATACACTGCACCTGCTCATAATAACACAGAACTGCATCTATGTATAATGAGTAGAGTGGAATACAAACTATTTGAACAGTGACAGAGAATGGCTTGTTATGAAGCAAAAATAAAATAGTAATACAAGTAATTTAAAAAACACATTAGAGTTATAATAAAAGAAAAATAAGCAAGTTCTCTGGGGAGGGCAGTTGCAGACCTCCTACAATGTGTCCACTTAAGACTGGAAGTTCCTACGTGACCTGTAAAATAAACCACAAAAATTAAAGCAAAGACGTAGAAAGAAACAAAGGAGAAGAATATGGAAGGTAGCAGACTCAACACAGAATATATGCAAGCAGAAGGTGATGCTGTGAGGAAAGTATGCAAAAGATACAAGGAATGCTGCTCAAATTTGATCACGACTATGATCTTGAGGACAAGATTTTGATTGGCAACTTGGGAAGTGGAGGGTGGGATAGGGGACAGAAATGAGGGTCTCACATCAGCTCACTTATGTCACTGAAGAGGAAGTAGGGTTCTACTGGCAGCTGAGAGATGTCCCGGTCTAGTGGAGGCTGAAGCATCTTCCTCTGGTTGCCAGCTGACATATTTCTCAACCTCTTAACAAGGGTGTAGCTGGGTAAACTCTTTGTACTCTACCGAGTACAAATTTATGTACATTACTTAGTATGGCCTAAAAAAGCCATGGTTCCTCTATGTCCATAACTGTATAAATTAATGCCTCCAATAACAGTTTTGTAGCTTGAAAAATATCTATCTAATGGTTTTAGAGGGAAAGTGATCCAAACACTTGTTAAGTGCGGGGGAGGGGGGCATGTTTAAACTTTTTAACTGACAGGTGGGTTGGGGGGCAGCAGTAAAAGAACATTAGTATAACATTATATTCTCTGGCTACACCTCTGCCTCTTAGCACATGAAATCTGTATAAAGCTTAAAATAATGGGGGGCAAAGGCCCAAAAGTAGGGACAGATTTTAAATATTGCTCATATCAACTTAGAGAGCTGCTAGAAGAACAGAATTTGTGTTAGCATGCATTTTCTGAAGGGTATGAAGTGTGAAACTCAAGTGTATGTCATTATTTAGTGACTTCAGACCTCCATAATTTACCACAAAACTACAAATTTTTCTTTATTTATTTAACATTTGTTAACCAGGAAAGTCCAACTTCAAACAAAGCCAATTTTCAGCGGAGGCCAGGGAAGAAACCCTCCAGATGCATGTCTTTGTAACGTAAGATGAAACCAGAGGACCTTGGGGAAACCCACACAAATGCAGGGAGGACATGCAGACTCCGCACAGCAGGCACCTCAGCCGAGAATCGAACCGGAGAACCTCTTGCTGTGAGGCGACAATGCTAACGATGCACCACCAAAAATAGGAGGCATAAATCTGGACAGTTAAGTGGCTACTGCTCTTTTTGTATCTGAGGAGCATATGTGGCGATGCCTATGACTTTGTACTTGCTTTGCTCACTAGGGCTTCCCATTTCACACACACACTACAAAATCTCTGCCTCTGCTCATCTACATGCCAACCTCCTGGCTCTTGCCCTGTTCGTTTATTTATTATTGTTTTCTTACCGGAAAGTCAGACTGGGCAAAGCCTCTTTTTTGTGATGACCCAGATAGAAAGGCTCTTTATTACATACTTTTTATTAGGCAAATAGCAATAAAATATGCTACATATAACACTTAGCTATATATATATAATTTAACAGGTTCTCACCATATTAAGCATGCTATACAGTATTTACTGCATGCTAAAGTCACACATATCTAAAGAATATTCAGCATTATTGTACAGTTTATGCATAAAGTCCCACTGAAACTTTAGTACAAGGACAGCTGATGAGGCATATGCATATTTTATCTAAATAGAACCTATGGCTATTTGCATCACCTGCTCCACTACTGCTAAGCTTCAAGAAGCTGGAACACTTCTTTTACTACCTTCTGTAACATCAACAAATGCAGTAACTGCAAACTTGCAATTTTGCAGAGCAGTGTGGGGCATGTAATTTTTTTTTTGTTATAAGATATAGAACAATTTCCAGCTTTTTCCATGTTACATTTTGCCCAGTCTCTCAGGAACCCCACAGAACCTTGTACCACTCATGTTCAGCAAGCCTTGTGACTCACCAAGGGGGATGGGGTGTTACTTCAGCAGCGACAGCCATCTGGAGCCAGTGTTCACACCACCAGGTAGCTAGCCCTACCAAGTTTTTGTGAAAAATCAGCAATTTGGTTTAGGAAACTGAGTGAAAACGGGTTACAAATGCATATGATAAACCAAACGTCAACAGACTACTGAATGATTAATGTTCTGAAACTCCCGAGAAACATTCCAGTTCTAAACGTTCCCAGTTATGAGCTCTGATTTGACTCTAGAAAACTAAGGAATTTTATTTTAGAGAGAGGCAAAAGCAGAAAAAAAATTGTCAAAACAGGCTATGCATTTTTCAAAAAAAATCTTCAGCTTCATCTTTTCTAAGTAGGATCTCTGTCAATATTGCACTGCATTGGCAGACTTCTAAGCTGGGCCCCCATCCACCCTACCCTTCCTATTAAAGTTTATTTTTATATGATGTAATTCTGTAGTTTAGTGATTAGTTAAATTAAGATTCAGTCATTTCATTGTTTAGATAATAAATACCTAACTTCAGTAAATATTTTCAAACATCTCCTAATAACATGGCCATAAAACAGATATGCTGCCAAGATGGTTAACAGCTTTTGCAAGCAATAAGTAAGCCTGATTAAGTAAAAGTGCCAAGCAATAGAAAACTCTGACATCAGAAATCCAAACTGTGACAGAAGGTTAGACCTGATTGCTTCATTGGGCAAACAGCACTGAACAAGTCACAAGAAATGATAGACTATTTTTTATATGTTGAATTTTACTAACAATCTCAATCAGGCTCAGAGTCATGCAAATATTTTAGTCAAATTTGTCGTGAGCTGAGGTTCAAACTATCACCAATGGAACTGGTAGATAAATTGTTCAAAACCACTAGAACTAGACAGCACTACAGCAAAACTGCAGGTAAGGCAGGTCATGTGACATGATGCTTGGCCTGACCCACCAAACGACATTAAATGAGTAAGGACTCCAGTAGAAAGGAAAGTTACATCTCCACCTGATTCTCCTGGGTTAATACACTGGTGGGTCCTTTGCCCTGGAATCCTATTTAAAAGAAGTTCCTCTTATCAGAGAAGGTACAACACACAAATGGCAAGTCACTTACTGCACAAAAACCTCTGTTACAGACCAACAAAATTAATTTGCTTTAGTAAAAGTTGAACAGTGACATGTTGTGTACTTACAGAGTAAGAGATTCATTGGATAACCCATGAAAGGCATTTGCAGGAACTGATCTGATGAATGGATTGTCTGCAATTTCCCTGTACAAAGAAACAAGTGCAGTCATTATGTAAATAAACAAATGAAAAATGTATAAATAAAGCAGTTATGCATTATTTGATACAAAAATATATTGTGATAAAAGAACTTGTGTACAATTAATCAGATTTGCAGTTCCTATTTTTTGATCTCAGTTCATCTTACCCCCCCCCCCCCCACACACACACACACACTATGCACATACTTCCTCTCTTCTTTATTTCTTCTTGGCCTCAACAGTTCATACCAGTGCAACCCAGGCTTTTATTTGCAGCACTACTTGCCCAGCAGGGAATGAGGCTGCATAGCTCACTTTCTACCCACATATCAATACATACAAGTATATTTTTCTAATGAGTTATTACTGCAAATTTTGCCTATACAAAATCATAATGGTTAGAATATATCACTATGGATTGTACATGTCTTATACGTACTCCTTGTTTTTATGTACTGTAATTGTTTTTTTTTTCTTTTCTTTATATCACTGGCAAGTTTGTACTTCCAGGATGAAACTGAAAATAGTCCACTGAGGTCAGTGGTCTTCCTCAGCTAACAAATACAAATAAACAATAAATAATGTAGGGTGACAAAAATAAAATCTTTATTTATCAATACAGTTAAAATGTATAAAGACATAATTTTAGAGCAATATCAGTAGCTAAATATTCTGATATAAAGATGATCACAAAATTGTGTTGTGTTTTCAACCCCCAACCCTATCCATTAGGCATTTGGATTCAAATTCCATATACTGCTGCTCACCTCCTTCACTGAAACTTAAATTTTAATTTGGTCTCTTGTTAGCTGGCCAAGTGAACTGGCCCTTCTCTGACACTTTTCACCATTTCCTAGGTCAGAAGAGCAAGTGTAAATGTTAGTTAGATATATATATATATATATATATATATATATATATATATATATATATATATATATATATATATATATATATATATATATATAAGCAAAAAAATAGAACGGCAACAGTTGTACAAAGTATGGCTCCAGACCACATAAAATTTGCTTGGCCACTTTCGTTACTTTGCCATTTTCAGCACTGTAGTGCGATCTCGGAGTTGGTATATTTAAGTAGGGGAGTGTGGGGGCAAAGCCCCCCACATTATGGAATGTTTTAAAGTTTTTTGTTTTTTTTTTATTTTGGAACAGTGATTTTTTTCTCTTGGAAAAAATCTCTGTTCTGAAGTTTCGACGTTGCAAGCTTTTGCTTACATGGGGTCAATTAATTATTGTTCGCTTTTGTAAGCGTGCGATAATATAATACAGACCCAATTGCAAGGGTAGTTTTAGTGGAGTTACTCATAAATTGTTTTTGCCTGTAGAATACTCAAGTTTGTGATGCATCTTGTTAATAGCATTTTGGATATGGAGGTCAAATTTCAGATTATTATCTATAGTGTGTCTATTAGTTTTGTATGGATGATTATTTCAATTATTCTGTTGCTCAGGGAAAGGATCTCAGGGGCAATTGCTTCTGGAGTAAATAGGAGAAACTTAATTTTTTGAGGGTTAAGTAAAAGTTGGGCTTTACTAAGCCATGTCTCAATGTAAAAACTTCTTGTGTTATTACCTGAAGATGTTGAAGATTATTTTAAGTACAGATGATAATCTTTGCATTGGACAGCACAGTGGTGCAGTGGTTTGCATTGTTTCCTCACAGCAAGAGGTTATGTGGTTTAATTCTCAGCTGGAATGCCTTCTGTGTGGAGTCCTCGTGTCTTCCCTGCATTCGTGTGAGTTTCCTCTAGGTGCTCCAGTTTCCTCCCAAATTAGAAAGACATGCATCTGGAGCATTTCTCCCCAGGCTTCCACTGAAAATTGGCTCATTTCAAGTCAGACTTTCCCAGTAAAGAAATGTTTATTAATAATAATAATAATAATAATAATAATAATAATAATAATAATAAATAGTAGAGTCATTGGTGTACTGAATGAAAGAACTTTGGCAGGAGGAAGTATGGAGATCATTGATAAAAGTATTAAAAAGTGAGAGACCAAGTATGTTGGGAGTGCAGTGGCATTAGACAGGTAAGGAGAGAAGAAATGTTCATTTCACCACTTGCTGTCTGTTTAATAAGTAGCTCGAAAACCAATGAAGTGATGAGGATGAAAGGCCAAGGGTTGATCGCTGGAAAAGAAGTTTTGTGTGGAAAACAGTATCAAGCTTTTGATAGATCCAGGAATAGTGAGGAGACTAGTTTGCCAGAATCCCTAGCATTATTTACAGTTTCTATGAAGGACAGTATGACAGTTATAGTGCTGTGGCCTAGCCCAAAGACTAGTTTGCCAGAATCCCTAGCATTATTTACAGTTTCTATGAAGGACAGTATGACAGTTATAGTACTGTGGCCTGGCCCAAAGACTAGTTTGCCAGAATCCCTAGCATTATTTACAGTTTCTATGAAGGAGAGTATGACAGTTATAGTACTGTGGCCTGGCCCAAAGACTAGTTTGCCAGAATCCCTAGCATTATTTACAGTTTCTATGAAGGAGAGTATGACAGTTATAGTACTGTGGCCTGGCCCAAAGACTAGTTTGCCAGAATCCCTAGCATTATTTACAGTTTCTATGAAGGAGAGTATGACAGTTATAGTACTGTGGCCTGGCCCAAAGACTAGTTTGCCAGAATCCCTAGCATTATTTACAGTTTCTATGAAGGAGAGTATGACAGTTATAGTACTGTGGCCTGGCCCAAAGACTAGTTTGCCAGAAACCCTAGCATTATTTACAGTTTCTATGAAGGAGAGTATGACAGTTATAGTACTGTGGCCTGGCCCAAAGACTAGTTTGCCAGAATCCCTAGCATTATTTACAGTTTCTATGAAGGAGAGTATGACAGTTATAATACTGTGGCCTGGCCCAAAGACTAGTTTGCCAGAATCCCTAGCATTATTTACAGTTTCTATGAAGGAGAGTATGACAGTTATAGTACTGTGGCCTGGCCCAAAGACTAGTTTGCCAGAAACCCTAGAATTATTTACAGTTTCTATGAAGGAGAGTATGACAGTTATAGTACTGTGGCCTGGCCCAAAGACTAGTTTGCCAGAATCCCTAGCATTATTTACAGTTTCTATGAAGGAGAGTATGACAGTTATAGTACTGTGGTCTGGCCCAAAGACTAGTTTGCCAGAATCCCTGGCATTATTTACAGTTTCTATGAAGGAGAGTATGACAGTTATAGTACTGTGGCCTGGCCCAAAGACTAGTTTGCCAGAATCCCTGGCATTATTTACAGTTTCTATGAAGGAGAGTATGACAGTTATAGTATTGTGGCCTGGCCCAAAGACTAGTTTGCCAGAATCCCTAGCATTATTTACAGTTTCTATGAAGGAGAGTATGACAGTTATAGTACTGTGGCCTGGCCCAAAGACTAGTTTGCCAGAATCCCTAGCATTATTTACAGTTTCTATGAAGGAGAGTATGACAGTTATAGTACTGTGGCCTGGCCCAAAGACTAGTTTGCCAGAATCCCTAGCATTATTTACAGTTTCTATGAAGGAGAGTATGACAGTTATAGTACTGTGGCCTGGCCCAAAGACTAGTTTGCCAGAATCCCTACCATTATTTACAGTTTCTATGAAGGAGAGTATGACAGTTGTAGTACTGTGGCCTGGCCCAAAGACTAGTTTGCCAGAATCCCTAGCATTATTTACAGTTTCTATGAAGGAGAATGACAGTTATAGTACTGTGGCCTGGCCAAAAGCTGTGCTGTGTGGGGGCTAACAAATGGTTTTGGAGGAGATGGCTATGTAGCTGTTTGTGAATGCATTTGTCCAGTATCTTAGAGAGAGGAGAAAATATGGCAATGGGGCAGTAGTTTGATACATCAGTGCAGTTGCCATCTTTGTGTAAAGGAACAATTTGGGACATTTTCTAGAAAGTCTGGGCATATGATTCCAGTATAGATCTATTGATAAGAATACTAATTGGCTAGGGTATGGAATTTGTAGTTTTATTAAGGTTGTAGGGGCCAGTTTAAAAATAAGGGAGGGTATGCTGGATACCTGGGATTGGTTGGTCATATGGTAAGGATTTTTATTAGTCTTGGGAGAACAGACAGGAGTGGGATTGGAGGTATTTGGATGAGTGGTACTGGATGTATGTGAGGTACTTAAAGTTAAGGTGGTAATACTGTCAATAAAGTGATTATTGAATTTTTGTGCTATTAGGGTAGTAGAGGTTTATGTGCATGGGCTACAACAGTTATTTGAGACTGGATTTACTAGGGATGTTATACAGGACCAAATTTTCCCAGGATTCTATCAGCGGTTGTTTTAGTTATGTACATAGTGTTGTCTTTTATCTTTGGATATTTTGATTTTTTACCTGGTTGTGGAGTTGTTTGAACAGCTGTAGATTTATGTGAATTTTATTTCTTTGCCACTCTTTCCTTGCTTTGTCCCTTGAGGACATAAGTTTTTTTGCTTAGTTTCAATAGCCAAAAGGGAATGATTGACTTTAGTTTTTTTTTTTTTTTTGTTCGGGGGGGGGGGGGTGCTAGGCTGTCAAGGATGCTTAGATGCTGGTTGAATTTTCTGAGGTTACAGATTGTTTCACAGGTGCGTTCTTTTGGTAGACGTGTAATAGTTCTATTAGTATAAGTAGATAAGTGCTCACTCAGTGTATATGAAGTGTCCCAGAATTAATGAATTTACCTGGTCCATATTTTTATTAAACTGTGTTGGGGTATCAATAAGTTGAGCAAGTATGAATAGGTTCATGAAGGCTGGGAAGTCGGAGATAAAGTTGCCAGCTGATGTTGACATCACCTAGAATGATAGTTTCGCTATTAATTGTTGAAGATGTCCAGAATAGGATGTCTTCAAGTATGGGAATACTGTTGCCAGGAAGGATGTAGAGTACTATGATACATACCTGTTTTGACCTATTTAGTTTAAGGAAGGAGATAAGAATTTCTGCATTTGCAAATTTTGGAATGATATTGGTAAAGGGGGTAAGATGATAAGATTTAGGGTACAGAAGAGGTATACCACCAGCTTTCATTTGTCTATCAGCTCTGACTGCATTGTAGCCAGAGGGCAAGAATTCAGAGTCTTGGATATTTGGTTGAAGCCATGTTTCAGTGATGGCTAGGATATCTGGGGTGTAGTGGGTTATCCAGGCGTGTAGCTGTGAAATTTTATTTTATATGCTATGCAGGTTTATTGTGACCAATTATATGGTTTTAGTTGGAGTTATGTCAATTTGGGGGGGGGGAGAAGGACCTGGGTTTGGATGAACATCACCACCCTCAAAAACATTAGAGCTAATTATTCTGTCAGGGATAGGAAAACTTCACTTTCTTTTTCTTGGAAAGGAGAAGCAGTAAAAACTTTCAAGGAGTCTTCCTCGGTGACATGCAGAAATGTGACACTGCACCTTTTTTAGCTTCTTGGGTATTTTCCCAATACTTCTAGTTTAATATTAAACTATATAGTACATAGCAAATTCTTTCCCAGGGAAATAATTCACTGAAAAGCCGCTTCGCTATTTTGTAGTTTTGTTCTTTTAGGTTCAGTCAAGACGCATTTGACAAAATACGTCTGCAATCACGCAATAGGAACCCTTGCAATTACCTACCTTCTGCACACTCTCATTTATAGTGCTCAAATCTTTACTAACCTGCAAACGTCATCAAAAACAAAACTAGAAGCATGTTACAATAAAATTGCTAAGTTTGCTATCACTGCTCCTTATCACTCACATCACTGTATTGCTCTCCAGTCATTTGCATGGCTTGAACAAATGCCAAATAAACTACCTCAGCATCTAAACTACCTTCAACCTGCAACAGTATACAATATCATACTTAAACCTACAGCCTGCCAGAGTGCACACAATATCACACATAAACCTACACCTTGCACAGCTCTTAGCTCCACCCTCCACTCATTCCTCCCCAGTAGGGATCTAAGATCAGAAGACAAAGAACGCCTCTCTGTCTATAAACTCAGCAAAGCTTATGGACAAAGTCTCTACTCCCATGTTGCACCAAAAATATGGAAAACAAAACTACCACTAAGTATTAGGCACAACACTAACCTGCCATCCTTCAATAAACTTAAAGATTTCCTTGCCAAATCTTGGATCTGCCTATGCTCTAAACCAGGCTAAATCCCTTAACCCCATGCCTCTCCCTCCTTATAGCCCACGTTCTGCTACCTCAGAACTAATTTCTTTAAATTACTTCTTACCCATGTCTCCTCCACCAATTTCTATCCTTTTTCTCCTATCATTTTTCCCTCCATAATGTCTCTTACTTAATTCATCTCTTCCCACTCCTTCACTCATCCCTATCATTGTCACACCTCCACACATTTACTTCATTCTCCTCTTATCTATCTCCTTGTCCCTTTTCTTCCCTTATTCCCTTCCCCATTCACACTTTATTGCCCGTCTTCCTTATCTCATCCCCTACTCCTCTTCCCCTCCAGTGAGCATCACTGCTTATCCTTCTAGAGACATAAATACAAAACTGACTTCTTTTTCTCCTTTTCCCATTAGGGGCTGCCACAGCAGAACAACAGTCCAGAGAACGATTGGCAGTGGAATTTTACAATGTTGAGTTGCCAGCCCAGTGCCCAACCTTCCACTGAAGGGACACACGCACATACACACACACGCACACACACACACACTCACACACACACACACACACACACACACACACACACACACACACACACACACACACACACACACACACACACACACACACACACACACACACACACACACACACACGCACACGCACCTTGGGCCAATTTAGAGCATCCGATCCACCATCCCATCTCTTTGGAATGTTGGAGGAAACAGAGTACCCGAAGGGAACCCAGGTGACTGCAGGGAGGACATGCAGATTCCACACAGAAGGCACCCCAGCCGAGAAGTGAACTGGAGATCCTCTTGCTGTGAGATGGCAATACTAACCGCTGCACCACCACAGCTGCCCAAACACAAAACTGACTGCTATTATATTATTTTGTACTGCATTCTTGAGCAATGCATACTGTTTTGACAATGTCCTAAATGTCAGAACTGTATTCATTGCCTTAACTATTTCTCCTTTTCAATATTTTTTAGTATTGTTTCCTTATTATTTGTCATTAATTAATTATTTGTCATGTATCTATTATTTCTTTTGCATTATATTTCTAAGTACAAAGAGCTTTTCTTCTTGGGCCTCCACTGAAAATGTATACTCATGAGCCAGTTGGACTTTTCCAGTAAACAAATGTCAGTCAATAAATAAATAAGTTTTGGAATTCTTGCGTGCAAAAGGGGAACCTGCCATTTATTTACCATTTGGTATTATGAAGGGTACAAGGTTCCTATGGAAATTACAGATCCCTATGTTTGTGAGCTGAATAAGTGAGCTAAAGACTGTGAATGTGATGAATTGCACAGTGCATTAATATGATACAGAACAATATGGGGGTATAACTGCTCTTTATCAGTAGTTATTTTAGTAGGCCTTATTCCAGTTTGTTATTTTGTCAGTTTAAGCTATGTTTTATAAGCTTAAGTTATTTTTTTATCATTGTCCCCCTTCAGACCCTACAACTGGCTTGATTGTTTTCAGCTACTCTAAGCTCCTTATTTTGACAAATTTCAGTTATAATGTTATTTTGCTATTTAAGTATTCTAGCTGTTAGAATTAAATTCTTTTTTTTTTCTTCTTGTGAGAGAAGAGAGAGCCAGGCTAATTCAAGAGCTTTGATTCCTTGGAGGCAAGTTATAAGTGTAATTGCTATTGGCTGCTGACTTCATTTTTTTGAATGCTTGACAATTGTTTTATATTTGTCATGTCTGCATTCTGCTGCACTCTGTGCAGTGGGGTTGCAACATGCAGTGTACAGATGATTTATTTGAAATTTGCCTAATATTTATGTTATTCTCCAAAATTTAAGTGAGTTTATCCTGTGAATCCTTGAGTGGGTTCCCCAAACTCAGCTATGTACCGATACTCAATGCCATGAGCTAGTGGTCCATTACAAATTGAGGCTACCTGCTCCCCTCTATTTGTGAAACCATGTCAGAACTCTGTCTCCCAATAAGCACTGGTCATTTACATGGAGCAGTGCTCGGACCTTTATTAAAACAATCCACTGTAGTTTCCATCTTTCAAGCCCCTCTAAAACCAGTTACCCTTTCAACTAGTTTAGCCTGTGCCCTGTTTTACAAACTTGGATTAACCTATTTAACCGGTATCAGTAGTTCAGCCTGTGGTTTTCAATGAGCTTTAAATTTAAATTAAGCTACTTAGTCACATTTACTTTACCTGGGCAATTCTCCAACTATTATTTAAAGCTCTGGACATTATAGAAGGCAGACAACCTGTTTCCCTTCTGTTGCCAGCCTCTTAGCACTTGTTGTCTTCAGGCAGTGCAGGAATTGCCTTGTGCTCACTGAGAATGGACTCTTACTTAACATAAATAACTCTGTGAGTGGTACACATATTTAACTAATTTGGAAGCCTACCTCTAACTTAAATCCATCCACAGTGAACATTATACCACCAGCACCCTCATCATCATGACATAGTCAAGAAAATCACATTAGAATTTCATATTCTTAGGCCATTAAAATCTGTATGAAAGCCAGACAGAACTAGTAAGATTAGGTCTTGGTGGTTAATCTTCAATTCACCTCCTCTATGCACACCTCCAGCATTAAGTTACCAAGCTTCAGAATACTCCAGATCTTGTACTCCTAAAACCTATAACACAAATGTGTTAGTGATTGGTGACTCATTTATTAGGCACACAGGTTCCCCACTCACAAGGCTGGCAAAGAATAGGATTACAGTCATTTGCTTTTCAGGTGTCAGTATCTCTGATGTTGCAAAGGCTCATAAAGAGCCTTTTTCACAGCAAATATGAGTATGACATGGTGGTAGTCCATGTGAGTGTGAATGACCTGGGATGCAAAACCCAGAGACAAGCCAGAACTTTCCATGCATGTGACGAATGCAGTTAAGCCTGTGGTCCTGAGTGGAATCCATTGTTCATCAAGAATGATGTCTCAGCATAAATAAAGGATGACTGGCTTCAGCAATTGGCTGAGTACTTGGTGTAATTCTAGGGGAATTCAGTATGTGTCAGTTTAGGATGAGATGATTGCCAGTCCATCTTGCCTGCACATCTCTTTCAAAGGCTTCTGCGTAGTGACAAAAGGCTTTGCTGCCCCGCTCCAAGAGTACTCTCTCTTTTTTAGGCAGAATCCAGTTAATGAACATTCCATTATAGCAAATCCATCAATCCTCCCACTTAGATAGATCACTTTAAGGTGGCTCTTCTCAATGCCAGAAGTCTTAAAAAACAAATTGCCTGACCTTGAGGCCGTCCTGCATCTGTAACATATTTATAGTTGTGTAATTATTGAGACTTGACTTAAATGTAGGGAAATTACTCTCTCCATAGCTAGGTTTTGCACCTACCATGCCTTCAGGCCTGATAGTAACTTGTGGTGGCATCTCCAAATTTGGGAAAAATTATATCACTTTCAGACAGATTCTCAGAGACCCACAGTCATAAAACTACAGAACACCCTAAATAAAACAAGTTAACAGTGTATACCTGCTACATGACACCCCCCATGTCCCCAGATGATTATGTTAGATTTATGGAGGTACTCAAAAAAACTCTCTATCAACATGAACTCTATTATTTTGGGAGACTTTACTTACACTGTATTAACTGGGTACCTATATCTCCAGATTATGGTATGCCTAGAAGTTATTGGACTTAACAAAACTTCCCTGGACCAGATAGTTAATAAACCCACCTGAGGATATAATATTCTAGATATGGTTCTCATGAATATGGCCTCTACATTTGCTATTCCCTTGGTCTTTCCTTCTTGAATTCAGTCAGACCACAAACTTCTGACATTTGCCTTCAAAACCTCCAAACTTCCTTGAACCAACATCTCTGAATTTAAGAACCTGAAACAGGCAAGTGTCATACTAGTATGTAATAAAAATGTCAACATTCCCCTACACCACCACTGACTCATAAGATGACACAAATGAGCTCTATGCTCACTTAGACAAAAGCGTAGAATTAGCAGTCTCAACAAGAGCAAAACACAGTGGGGAATTCAGAAACAAACTACCCTGCAGATCCACTAGCTTAATTAAACTCTACTTCAAGAGAAAAATAATGTTTAACTAATAAAGCTGATACAAAGCCTGAAAAAATATTAAAATTATATAGCCAATACAAAGCTTCAAATAGCAAGGACTGTATAAATATATTACCAGAGGAATGAAAAATACTATTAGGACTAGTAAAGTAAGCTATGAAATCAGGCTAATTTATGAAGCTAATTATAAATACAGTATTTCTTTAGCTACATTAGGAAACTAAAGAACTATACCCAACAATTTTGAAACCTAATCCTAAATGTAACTATCCACTGTGACTCAAAAGACATCATAAATATATTAGCAAACAAGTTTAGTGCAAACCTTACCTCAATGCATCTATCCAAATATCCCAGAATCACTATTATCAAGGAACATGTTCTGAAGGTACTATCAAAGACTGAAAATACTTCCTGTACTGACAATTTCCATGGATGTTTAAGAAATACTGGCAAACATGTACCCACTGAATCTCTCCTTTTATTGTTTAACCTAAGCTTAGTTAGATGAATTGTTCCTGAATTATATTGCACAGAAGTGGTGATGCCCCACCATGGACCCCAGTAATTACAGACCCATCAGCCTGATAAGACATATTTGCAGAGATATGATCTAATCAATTATGACATCAAAATATCATTAGGCTAGACTCAACAGTTATCCTTTGTCAAAGGAAGATCCTGCCTATTAAATGTAGTTACCTTCTTTGAGAGGGTTACACAGACTGTTGACAGTGGTCAAGCTGATTACATAACATGTCTTGATCTATATAAAACAATTGAAACCATACCCTATGTGGGCATTATAAGTAAAATAAATACTTTAAATATAGATCCTTCTGTGGTGAGATAAGGTAATCATTCCACTGTATTCTGCACTCATTAGACTAATCATTTTGTATACCGCCCCCTTCTGTATGTACCTCTCCAAATACCTGACACAACTTGACTGACCACAATGTTTTCTCCCTAAGAAAATCAAGGGCCTAAATCACAAATGTTACACTGATCATCTCAAAGCGCTGTCCCTCTTTTTTGTATCTTACAGGCTACTGAGGGATGATCTCTTCCCCACTTACATAGCCTCTACATACTCCATCCTTTCAGATTTACTCACATCCACATGTCCAAAAGTGGAATAACTGGGTCATAATGTCTGCAGAAAGTGTGTTACAGTTGAAAATCAGGCCTTGTGTACTAAGTGTGACAATGCTCTTAAGAATCAGAAGTGTCTTGTGTTTACTCAGTTTTGCTGATGTGATACAACAGATCCTTTTGTTAACATGCAGAAAAAGAAAGATAAGTGCATGCAAAAGAATGTGCTTGTTACTGAAAAGAACCATGAAAGCAATTCAATACGGTACTATGTAAGTAAAAGGAGTTGGTACAGTAAATTCAGAAAAATTAATAGTGCAATTCAGGCTATTGGTAATAAATGCTGAACGTTTATAAGTGAAGTGTTGAATCTAATCAAGGCATGAAGGCAAAGTGTAGGATTTTATCATAAGATCATTTTGAAGAGTTCAGGCTAAAAGGCACAAAAATAAAAACTATGTACACATTGATAACATCATCAGAGCACCAAGCAAAGGGAACCAATATATGAATTTGAACACCATCAGCTTATGTTTCAGTAACTCACTGAATACCACTTGCAAATGTTTCTGATTCATTTCATTACCTAACAGAATTCCTGGGGGGGAATGCCCACTGTATCTCATGTTCTAGTTATCTGGTGGTGAAGATTTAGACCCCTGTTTTTTGTGTTTGCTAAACTATTAGACTTGCAGAGATATACGAGTTCAGTGACAACAGGGGGTATATCTAAGTCAGCCTGAACTCAGATGCACAAATAAGCATTCAGCTGTGAGCAGTTAGTATGCAAGCAGCTAGAAACTGGAATGTTACCGCCTAAAGTAGGACCCAAGCAAAGCTACTAGGTTCAGCATAGACTTCATTACTTCACTCACAAACTGCATCAAGGGGCTCCTTCAGGGTTGCCAGCTGTGCATTCAGTGTCCTCTTTTATTTTCCACCAGTACCTTAATTTGCATCCCTAACTGACAACAATTATTACTTCCAGTCTGTGGCACCATGCAAGTCGCATCAAAACTGGGATCCTCCTCCTACCACACATTTGTTGTGGTTATATGCTACTCATACCCGCATTAAGGACACTCCCGCCACATATTTGCTGTGGTTATATGCTACTCATACCCACACTGAGGATCCTCCTTCCACATATTTGCTGTGGTTATATGCTGCTCATACCTACACTGAAGATATTCCTGTCACATGTTTGCTGTGGTTATATGCAACTCATACCCACACTGAGGACATGCTGTTCTTGCCTGAGCAGCAACCCTACATCAGGTACTTTTAAGCAGGAGCCCTACTTTGGGCATCCCTAAGCATGAAATTTACATTCATATCCACAATGGAAAATTATTCTAGCTGTTACTAATATGGGAATCTAACTTACTTACTTCCAAGCTGAAGATGTTCACTGGTCATGTGGAAGCCAGGTTCTGGTGCTTGTGATTCCAAAACAGAGAATCCTCCTTGGATGTTTACATAATAGTGACCTGTTTCCACCACTCCAAAACTGGGAAAGCTATCTGTTTCTATGCTGGAAACCCACAACATTCTCAAGATATTAACTTATCTTAGCTATTCCAAAAGGCAGAGGCCTAACACTGTCACTCCAAAACTGGGGAATACACTTGCTAATTGCAAGCTAGAATTTTCCCCTTTTCTGTTTTTTTTTTTCAGATATACTGTTTTTTTATTTCTTTTTTAGAAACAGTAATATGCATTTGCATACAATACTAGTAATCACAGGAAATGCTGTAAATAATACCAATGCTAAAACTCCACAGCAGTGCAGAAAAGAAAGCCAGTCAAGGTTCATACACCTGTAGGCAAAGACAAAGTCAAGCCAAACCAATATGGTATAAAGTTTAATACAAAATATCCACACCAAATAAACACTTTCGTTTCCCCATAGAAACTTTATCAGAATGGTGTATTGTCACAAACAAATTGAATGTGAGTGACTGTAAGTTAATTAGACAGCGTTTGAAAATTTAAAGAAACATCACAGAAACTTGCGTACTCCTGTTTAACATATATGCACACACATATGTACAACACAATTTGGTAAAAATATTTACAAATATTTACAAAAATGTATGTACACAAATATTTACAAAAGTGTATAGAATCTCCTAAACATGACAACAAAGATGTTATAAAATGTTTGCTTTCAGTTTCAAGGCAGGAACTATAGAAAGGTGATCATTTAAACCAGGGTTTACACAGGCATCAAAAAACATTTGCCATATCATCTCCTGATATTCCAACCTGGTTTCCCAATCACCACCCCTTTCTGGAATCTGAGTTTGCTGTTTCACCCAGAATTTAAATTTGGCTGTATAGGGCATTGGTGTCTTTGCCCCTGTTTAGATCATATAAGTGTTCATATATTCTCTGTCTAAGACATCTCTCAGTCTTGCCTATATAGAATGCATAACAGATGGTACAATATGCCATGTATACTATTCTTTTAGAGGCACAATTGTGTTGTCCATCAGTAGGAATAAACTTATCCAAGTTTGGTAAACATAACTCACTGTTATTGACCACCATCCAACACTGTGCACAACTGCCACATCTGAAAGTACCCTTATTTTGTGCGGTGTAAAGTTGTTAAGTCGTGATGCATTCTCATACAAGTTCTTAAGGTTGGTACCTCTCCTATAACTAACCTTAAAGGAATATTGAAAAACTGAGAGAGTGTTGGGCATAATGGCAAACATATTCCAAAACTTGAGAATAATTTCTTTGATTCACAAAGAATCTTGGTTATTCCCTAACACACAGTATATGTCCTTGGTTCCAGAGATTCCAGAGATCCAGAGATACGGCACAAAAATTACAGAACCAACTGATATTGCCAATATCCTGGCAGATAGGTTCACCCCCTAAAGGGCCCATATCTATACAAGAAGAATACTGAGTCCCTGTAATCACAACTACGCAGGTAAAAGCTGCACTCTCTAAAGCCAAAAACACAGCATCCATGGGACCGGACAACATCCCAGGCTGCGTTTTACACAAACTTCAGAATGAACTGGCTCCCCACTTAAGCACCATGTTCAATAATAACCGTGCTTCAGGCTTTGTGCCCACTGAATGGCGCACAGCAACAGTTATCCCACTCCACAAAGGGGGAGCCACCACTGATCCCGGGAACTATCAACCTATTAGCTTGACGAGCCTGGTCTGCAAGGCCATGGAACATATCATCATGGAACTCATAAACAAAGACATTGGTAACCTCCAAACACTGGATCCCACCCAGTTTGGGTTTGTGAAAGGCAGATCATGCCTCCTGAACCTGATCGACTTCTTTGAGGCAGTCACCAAAGTCATAGATGAGGGTAAGGTGGTTAACACAGCCTATCTTGACCTTGCCAAGTCTTTCGGCACCATCCCCCATTCTGGAATTATAGCTAAACTCACTACTCTAGGTATAAATCCCTACTTCACAAGATAGGTTGCCAACTGGCTCACTGACAGAACCCACACTGTAAACGTTGCAGACTCCAAATCTGACCTCAAAGCAGTGACAAGTGGAGTATCACAGGGTTCCGTCCTGGGACCTCTCCTGTTAGCCTGTACTTCAGAGAAGTAGATAACAAACACAGAAGGCCTGCAAACTAGGAGCCATAGTCAAGTCCTCAAATGATGTGGACATCCTACAGAAGGGCCTCGCTGAGACAGATGCCTGGTGTCAGAGCCATGGCCTCAAGCTCAATGCCAAAATGTGCAGTGTCATCCCCTTTGGTAAAAACTCTGTACCCATGAACTACCACATAGGCAGCAATCTACTTAACACCAAATGTGTAATAAGAGACCTTGGGACCCAGGTGGACAGTAGTCTCTCCTTTGATAGTCACATTGCCACAGTAGTCAGGAAGTCCTTCTACGTGGCACACCTCATCATAAAAGGGTTCTCATCCAGGAAAAAAGAGGTTATTGTCCCCCTCTACTCGACACTCATTAGACCCATTATAGATACAATGCCCCTTTTGGAATGTACCTCACAAGACATCTGCAGCAGCTGGAAAGGCCACAGAAGTACCTCACAAAGAGGATTACTGGCCTCAAACAAATGCCTTACACTGACCGCCTCAAAAAACTCCAGCTTTACTCCGTAGCATATCGCCTACTCCGAGGTGATCTATGCCTAACATATAAAGCTATGTCAAACCCAAAGCTGTTTGACATGCTACACCTAAAGAAATCCCAATCCCTCCAAGCTACACGCTCTAGGGACCTAAACCTTGTCACCTCAATAAACAGGACATGCTGGAGGAATAGATTCCTGTTCCAGAGACTTCCCATACTCTGGAACAGGCTACCCATCTATGTCAAGCAAAGTTCTTCATTAGCACTCTTCAAGAAAAATCTTCTCTCAGGTCTCCTGAATGTCAGCTGTCATAGCAGTAATGTTGTTGGCAATAGGCTTACTCCTAATCAAGGGGTAATATTTAACTCCATAATTTCCTTCTTGATGTTATCAATAAGAAGTTTGGGATAATCTTGAGCCAAAAATAAGCTCTCAATAAATTTGAATTTCCTACTCATTAGAAATCATCTGGGCTGCCCTCACCATTTGGCCCTTCACGATACTCGTTTTTTGGGGGGAGGGGAGGTTACTTTTGAAGTGTAAGTATGAATTTGAAAACTATTCTTTTCTGTGTATTTGAGACACAGATTCACTGTTTTCTGTATCTTTAGAAATAAGTACATCTAGGTATGCAACAGACTCTGTATCAACTGAATTGGTAAAGGACAGGAAACTGGTAGTGGAGAGTAAAAATTGCATAAAAATTGTTGACTCAGATGTACCATTCCACAACACAAAAATGTCATCCAAATAACGGTAATAGGCATGGATATTTTTGAAAAAAAATCACTGGTAAACACAAAATGTGTCTCCCAATAAAAGAATACCAAATTTGCAAAAACTGGGGTGCATGCTGCGCCCATTGCTACCCCACCTAGTTGTTTATAATCATACTGAAAATAGATAAAATTGTTGTCCAAAATAAGTAACATGTTTTCCAAAATCAGCCTAAAGTCGTTGGCAATCAAAAAATCCAACTCAGTCAAAACTTCTTCAAACTAGGTTAAACCTGTTTGGTGGGGTATAACTGAGAAAAGATCTTTAACATCTATGGTCCTGAAAATATAGTTGACATCAAAGGGAACCTGCCCTAACTTAGTCAGGAAATCCCAAGAATCTATTAAGATGTGTTGGTGTAGTCCATAAAATGTCTTTAGCTTAGAGTCAATAAACATGGCCAAGGGTTGTGTTTTTGAGTCAGCTGATGCTACATTTAGCCTCAGTGGGGAGTTCTGCAAGTTCTTATGGACCTTGGGGATTCCGAAGATTCCTGGGATAACCGGTCTTTTTACTCGTAGGAAATTGTACAATTTTGTACCAATCATACCTTGCAAGAGATTGTCTTCCAAAATAATATCTATCTTTTGTATGCTATTTCGATCTCATTCCTAGAGACCTGACAGTAGCTACCTTCTTTGGTTAAGATATCTAACATTTTCCCCATATAGCTCCAATGCATCATTAACACCACCCCACCCCTTTGTCTGGCTTCATAATCCTTAGCTCCTTGTTGTAACTTAACATATATAAAATAGCCCTTTCTTCCTGACTTAAGTTGTCACATGACCATCTTTTAGATTTGAAAAAATGTTTCAACTCATTCTCAAGTGAAATATCAAAACTGGACAACACTGGGTGCAGGGGTGGGTGAAACATACTCTTCCTGAAACCACAGTCTTAATATCCATGGTCTGAAAGGGAGGTGAAATATCATGGTCTTTGTAAAGTTCTTTCAAATTTAAATTCCTAATGAATAGCTTGGTGGCAAGTAAAGTCTCAGTTAATTTCCCTTTTCGAGCAGGGACAAAGGTAAAGCCCTTTTGAAATAACTTGAAATGAAACTCTTCCAAAGCTAAACCAGCATAATTAAAAACATGAAAGTTGTTAAATGAATACACACAACCATTGCTGTTCATGATGGTGTTACAACTTGAACTAAGAGGCATACTAGTGTGACCTAATTCCATTTCTTCTTGTTCCCCTTCCCTTTGTGCTTCCAGTGTGGCTGCCAATTGCATGTTGCCTGTGCATAGGAAGGATGTGTGTCTAAATTCTGAATTTCATTTGTCCCTCAGCCAAATTTAAATTCTAAGTGATACAGCAAGTTACGATTCCAGAAAGGGGTGGTGATTGGGAAACCAGGTTGGAATATCAGAAGATGATATGGCAAATGTTTATGATGCCTGTGTAAGCCCTGGTTTAAATGACCATCTTTCTATTGTTCTTGCCTTGAAACTGAAAGCAAACATTTTATAACATCTTTGTTGTCATGTTTAGGAGCTTCTATACACTTTTGTAAATAATATTTGTGTACATACATTTTTGCAAATTCTTCTTCTCCTTCTTTCGGCTTTTCCCGGTTAGGGGTCGCTACAGCAGATCACCTGTCTGCTCATGATTGGCAGTGGAGTTTTACGGTGTTGAGTTGCCAGCCTGGCACCCAACCTTCCACAGAAGGCACACACACACGCACACACTCACACCTAGGGCCAACTTAGAGTGTCCAATCCACCTACAGCATGTCTTTGGGATATGAGAGGAAACTGGATCACCCAGAAGAAACCCACGCGACCAAAGGGAGGACATGCGGACTCCACACAAAAGGATCGCCAGCCGCGGATTGAACCAGGGAACCTGTTGCTGTGAGGCAGCAATGCTAACCGCTGCACCACCCTGGCCGCTCACATACATTTTTGTAAATATTTGTAAATATTTTTACCAAATTGTGTTGTGCATATGTGTATGTGTGTGTGTATATACGTTAAACAGGAGTATACACGTTTCTGTGATGTTTCTTTAAATTTTCAAACGTATAATTAACTTACAGCCACTCACATTCAGGTTTTGATTATTTTAACAGTTTGTTTGTGACAATACACCAGTCTGGTGAAGTTTCTGTGGGTGAAACAAAAGAGCTTATTTGGTGTGGATATTTTGTATTAAACTTTATACCATATTGGTTTGGCTTGGCTTTGTCTTTGCTGGGTCTATGACAATGGATCGAATAGTAAAAAGATCGAATGGCTGTAAGAACGAAAACGCCGTTCATAGAAATCCGTTTTGTGGGGGGGGTCTGCCCTCCCACACCTCCCGCTAAATATATATACCAACTCCTAGATCACACTACAGTGAGAAAAGGGCAAATTTTTCAGTTTTCACTGTAACGTGATCTTCTCGGAAAATGGATTTCTATGAACAGCATTTTCGTTCGTACAGCCGTTCGATCTTTTTGCTATTCAATCTGTTGTCATAGACCCATCTTTGCCTACAGGTGTATGGACCTTTACTGACTTTCTTTTTTGCACTGCTGTAGAGTTTTGACATTTACATACAATACAAGTTAAGAACAATGCAAAGAAAAGACAAAATTTTGTCTTTACCCCCTTTTCTCTCATACTATGCATTTTACAGCCAGTGCAATTATACATACAGCAACTACTGTGATTCATAGGTGTAGCCATTTGGTATTTGTGGTAGAATCAGTTACATTCACAAAAAAGCACACAAAATATCTTTAATAACAAAAATGCATTTTCAACCCAGCTTTCATGCAAACACACAAATTATTCCATCACACACACATTGTTCTTCATTGCAAACATATAAAATAAACAAACAATTTCACCCACACACATACTCACACAGAACACATGAGTTGCAAGAGAATTTGGGGAGTTTGCTGCCCATTGCAGAATATCCATTTAGTGACCCCACTCATCCATAACTTGCAAACTGTCAAACCTTTTAAAGAACAGCAGTAGATTATCTTTATTCAAAGTTTGCCAAGGCCTGTGACACTTCTATCACTCTACCATTACAGCACATTGTTAATGAGTGTCTTATTGCTCAGGTATGTCCATTACTCTGAAAAATTCCTTTTCCTCTAGATGTACTCTAGTCTCCTTCAGACCTATTGAACTTCTCTACCCCTTGCCAAAATCCTTGAAAAATCTGCAGCCTCTCAACTAAAGGAACACACTGAAACATGTGGTCTATTAACCAGTCATCAACATGGTTTTAGAAAGTAGATCTAATTCACTGTTCATTGACTGAAGGACATCTACCTGCAGCCATTTCCATTTATTAGCCAAAGATTTTGACCTTTGTTGATCATAATCTACTCATCAATGAACTCTCTCTCTCGCCTCAACTCCATTACACTTGACTGACTTCATGCATGCTTAATTAACATTTTTTGTTCTTACACTAAATTCTGTCATGTCCATTCTTCCTCTCCTCTGTTGTCTAGTCCACATCAGCTCAGTTATCATAGCACAAAAACAGCAATATCTTGCTTTACAAAGATTATATAATCATCTGGGAAACTACCACAAAGTAGTCATCTCAGAAACTGGCACATTTCTTAAGATCTTTTTGCAACACCCTCAATACTACCTGGCTAGTGTAAGTCAAGCATATGAATAGGAATGCCTAAGCACAAGACTCAAAAACTAATAATATAGTGTATTCTGGTGGCATAGAGGGATAAAACCCTGACTGCATCCCAGGTGATTCAACAAATGACTTGGGTGTTTGAAGGTGCAGACAGGGAGCATGGCCATTCCCATCCTGGGGGGAGAAGGTCCTCATCCAGCTTTTGCTGTGACTCAGATAATAAGACCCCCCATTATGCATTGAGGGCTGGGTCAGGGGGGATACTGGTGCTGCCACCCAAGCCAGAGATGATAGCCCCTGTTGGGGCATGCCAGGGAGCATGCATGCATGCACTGAGGGAGTTATAGATATCTCTTGCAGTAATATGGGTTGTCAGGTCACCATGGGGGCAAGGTCAGGGTTTAGGTTCATAAATGAAAAATGATGTCATTGCCAGGATGCCAGCAAAAACACAAAGCACTCTCATGGGAGCCTAAATAGTGATTTATTTAGAGGCTTAATTGTCATCAAGCATGAGGACAAAAATGATAAATTAAAAACAATAAATAAAATAATACGATGATATTTGGTACTCATGAGTGCTTATATTCCTATATGTCCATCTGGAATCTAATATGTTCTAATGGAGGGTCAAGTAAACTTGTTAATACTTTGAAACATCTGTATGTCTGCCTAGACCCTTCACTATCCACGTCTTCCCACATTTATAACCCTAATAAAAAAAATTACATCCCTACTTTACAGATGACATGCAGTCTTCCATCTACAATCCAAGCAAGCAAGATAGAGTAACTATTGAAAAGGGAATGCTCCTACCAATATGTGAAAACTCCCTCCCTACCTTAGGCTGCGCATCTATGACAAATATTATAAAATTCAAAATGTGCTGAACCGTATCTGTTACTTCAGTGCTGGTGCTGACAAAAAGTTGTATTATGGCAATGCAATAAGTCAAGCCAGCTGGCTACTTACTCCCCTTCAAACTACTTTACTGATTGGCAGACTGATTGATTTACAAGGTCCTCTTCATGAACAAGTGTAAGGCCTTAAATCACCAACTCACCATTAAGAAACACTCCCGATCTCTTAGATCATCAGAGTGTTCAGCTCTCACTGTCATTATTCCTTTTAGCTCTTCAGTTTGCCTTGGCCCAATCATCTACGTCTCCCTGTTGACAGCTCATCGTAGTCTCCATTCTTCTACTTCCAGTTCCATGCAGCTCAAGTCTTACCTAAAGCATAAGTCTAAATCAGGTTGCACTGGATCAATAATCCAACTTCCCTTATAATATTTTACTTATCCTCTCACTACCTGTGTACATCTCTTTGTTATACTTTTTCTGAGGAATCGTAATGAACAATACTGACACTGATAATAAGTTTAGCATGTTACAACATTTGCTGGTAATGCTCCATGTATACTATGTGCTGTGTAATTATTTCAAAATTTGTATGTTATATAGTTCTGCATTGTTGTATCCAGGTCATGACAGAAGAGTTTCATAGTGGTCTACTTCACCTACTTGCTAAATAGTGAAATAAAAAGAAAAAAAATTCAAAATCCTGAAACAATACAGAATGTTTCTATGAAAGTAAATGAAAAAGGTGAACTTAATACACAAAATGAAAATAATTAGAGTGAATTTATGAAGGTACAGTGACATATATTCCTCTATGTACACATCCTGGTAACTTTTGGTATTCAGCTGCACAGTGCTTTAGCAGAAATACATGTAGCCCTTCATAGGGTTGGCTCTGTGTCCAAGCCGAATGCTAATGAGACAGTCTGGGGAAGAGGAATATGCCATCTAACCATGCGGTTCCTCCCCAGAACCAGCTTCAAGAAGACCTCTACACACAGAGCAATTCCAAAAATTGCCCAGTCATGTAGAGTAGCACGGCTGACTCCAGCACATCCAAAAGGCCATGTTCACCTACATACTATGACCGTGGTACAGGATTCAGGGTGGGGGGCCACTAGATACCAGGGATAAACAGTGAAGTGCCATAATGGCAACAAAATTAGTATGGGGATTGGGTAGTGGGGGACACACTATACACTAGGGATAAACAGTGACGTGCCATGACAGCAACAACATCAGGGGTATGGGAGAGGAAACAATAGACCCCCCAGGATAAATTAACAGTAAAGTATCATAATGGCACTGACATCAGGAAAGAGATTGGAGGGTGGGGAAAACACTAGAAATAAGAGGATCTTCAAAATGTGTCATAATGGTACTGAAACTATTATAGTGATTGGGAGGTGGTTTGGGGACATGCTAGTCACCAGGGTCATACATGTGATAATGGCACTTCAGCTAGTACAGGGATTGGGGGCACCACTGCAGACAGAGTGGGAACAGGTATAGGGACTGTGGTGTGTGTGTGTGTGTGTGTGTGTGTGTATGTGGTATGAGAGAGTGACTTGGGTGGGATGGCACTGCCTACATGAGCAGCAGTTTGCCATCTTTGTCTGCATGTCAAGGTAGTAACTGTGATTCAGAGCAGGGTACAGCTCAAGCTAGACCCTTTAATGAATTCTAGGAGTATTATTTTTCACTGAGTATATTTTTCTTTGTCAACATGGTTGTGCCACCTTGGATTTAGAATATATTTTCAGAGAAATGTGGAGGTACAGCCTTCACACTTGAGGGCAGAAAGTGTGTGCAAAAACATTAATTGATTTTCATTTTGTATGTTAATCTCATGCTGTGTATTTATTTTCATGCATGCTTTCCATATGATTTCAGTATTTTGAGTTTATCTTTTGAGATTCACTCTTTCGTAGCTTTCGGGATTTTAATTTGTCTAGTAATCATCAGTCAGATAAAATTTAGTTTTATGATAAGGAGCTTTCATTGCAACATACATGTGCGAGTATGAATGTGCACAAACAAAGGGCAGTTTTAAGTATTAGAAGTTAAACTGTTGGGGGTGTGGCCAAGATGTGCTTAGAAGAGCAGCAGTTTTCTTCAGCTCTGTCGGTTTAAAACTTGTATGACAGGAATTTAACAGTAAATCTTCTCCGAGAAAGTTATTTTCTTCAGTAATCAATTCTTTACAACTAGATCTTGGACTACATATAAAAATTCTGAAGAAATTCTGAGATTTTTCTGTCAAGAATACCTTGGATACTTTATCTTCACTGGCAGCAGAATGGCTACATCTAAAACACTGCATCAAGGGTCTTCTCTAAAAAAGGACTTGCATTCTTTACTCACTAATGTACAAGAACTGTCTACCAAACTGGATAAAATGGATTTAAAGATAGATAACTTTAAAAAGACTGCACAAAACAAATGAAAAAGATGCATGAAGATCTGCTACTTCAAAAATCACAAATTTCAGGTATTGAAACAGCACTTAATGACATTAAAAGTAGAGTACATAAAGATGAAAGTAATATAGACTTCTTAATGAAACAAAATTCATACTTGCAATCCAAAGTAGATGATCTAGAGAACCGGTCACAAAGGAATAACATCAGAATTTTTGGCTTACCAGAAAATAGAGAGGGAAACAATCTCTCAAAATTCCTAACAACATGGATACAAGAAGTACTAGATTTGCCAGAAACTTTATCCTATGGTATTGAGAGGGTGCACAGATCATCTGCTTCATCGAAAACTAGTAAGAATAACTCTACTAAGTCTGTAATTGTGAAATTTTTATCTTCCTATGACAAAGAACTAGTGCTAAACACTGCTTGGGCAAAAGCCCCCATTAAGCTAAATGACAATGCTGTTTGTTTTGATAATGATTATTCTCCTATAGTGATAGCAAAAAGAAAACATTTCCTACCCTTAATTAAACAACTAAAAAGGGCACAAATAAAAACCCATCTACTGTTTCCAGCCAGGCTTAAAATCTTTTTACAAGATGGTATCAAAATATTTGAAGATCTGTATTCAGCTCTTACTTTTATTAAATCCAATAACATAATTGAAAAGCATGAAGACATGGACTGGGCTAGTGCAAGTCTTAAAAGACTAGGAGAAAATGACAGCTGGAAATCAGTTGAAAAGAAAAAGAAGTTCAAGAAATAAAGAAATGCACTTTTAAAATGACACTTTGAATCTAAACATATGGACTTTAAAGTAATCTTATGGTCACAACAGCATGTAAGTGTAACCCCCCCCCCTTTTTATTATAATCCACTTATCAATAATCTCTGTGTGATTGTCTTATATGCTAGTGGTGTGGATATGATAACTTTGGTTATGTTTTGGTTTCTCTTCCCTTTTTTTTTTTATTTTGTTTGTTTGTTCTCCTCTCTCTCTCTCACTCCTTTTTTTGTTTTTTTCCTTTTGACACTTTGAATGTGTTTATGTACATAGTGTGTTTGATGATATTCAATTGGTTTGGGTGAATGGGAAAGAGAGGGGAAAGATGGCTGGAGGATGTTTAGAGGAGTGCGGGGGCTTGAATGCAGCTTCCATGGGGATGTGTGGGTTGTTGGAAATCTCTAGGCTATGGTGTATAATGAGGACTTGGAGAAATATGTATTGGTGTGGCATTGTTGGTGAACTAGCAGGGTATTTTTTTTTTGGTGATATAATGCATTGGTGATTGAGTGCATGGATTGAATGGGCGCTGAAAACTGCATTTGCATTGTGGCATGTTGAGTTCAGTCCCAGCGAGATTTTGCTAGCATATTTTTTCACTTACCAGTTTTCAAAGTCTTCCACGTGGACACACGAGGCTAGAAAAAAGCAGAGGCAGGCACTAAATGTTCCTGCTTTCATCCTAGATTACTTTTTCCCCCTCAAACCAGTTCAAGAGGCTATGATCAACCAGATAAAGAAGCAACCTGATGGCATCATCCTCGTCAGTGCGACTCCTATTTTTATGAACTTTGAACCTCTGGGAAAGTAATGCAGACTTCTTAGAATGTTAGAACGTGGTTTCACTGCAAAAAGCATCTGATACACAGGTGAAATATTTATACATATTCAAAAATGGTGCCTTGCATAAAAAATACACTCATTACATTAATGGTCATTGCTTGAAGTTGTTGTTGTGTCTTTCGGCTTTTCCCGGTTAGGAGTCGCCACAGCGGAACTCCAGTCCACTAAAGATTGGTAGTTGATTTTTACGTGCTGAGTTACCAGCCCTGATGCACAACCTTCAACGAAGGTACACCCATTCACGCATGTCTCCACGCAGAAGACGCTCTAGCTGAGAATCGAACCAGACAGCGTCTTACTGTGAGGCGACAACACTACCGCAGGACCACCAGTGTTCCCTCCAAATACTTGTATATATAAATATGTAATGATTTTACATAGATAATGCTCTAGATGACTGTCGCTGTTTTTTAGAGAATGTATGCTAGTTAGGGAAAAAGGCTACTTGATGAATGTTAAATATACAGGAATGCTGGGTTAACTGTAAAGAATTACCAGATTTATTTGTATGTCATAAAATACGTTTACATATCTTACTTGGTAAAGTTTGGATATAGTTGAAGGTAGTTACATTTCTGAACTATCTTATTTGCTGGAGCGTTTTTTTTTTTCTCTCTGCACTATTGACTATAATTTAAAGAGACAGTATTACATCCTATTTGGGCTTAAGTTAATCAGATTTAAAAACAAAATAACACTATGAGACATTATTTGATTATAAATCTGTATGTATGCATTACATATACAATATTACTAAAGGTTATATAAGAAATATTAGTATACATATATATGACAACCCTATTTGAAATACTATGCTTGTTTAGTAGTGCAATATATTGTTTAGGTTATTCTTCCTATCTGATGTAACTGTATAATAAACTAAATCAGAATACACAGACATATCAATAGAATATACTATATTAAAAGAAAAAGTACATACAATTTGATTTAATGAATAATTTAAAAAGCAGTGAAGAATATGTCAATATAAAAAATTACAGACAAAATTATTATTTGACAGTAGCTGAGTTATTGTTGCTATTTGAAGGGAGGATAATTTGAGTGGTGTATGCTACTCAAATTAGGAGTTTACAACTCCAGGAAGGGTCTGGGTAGACTTGATATTGAAGTTTTGTTATAATGCTCTGTTACAAATTTTTATGATGTTCACAAAAACAACACATTTTAATATTCTGCAGTTTATTTTTGATTTGATAAATATGTTTTCTAGCACTTATAGTTACCAAAATGGAATACAATTGAATCTCCATGTATTTAAATCACAACACACAACATAAATGTTTCTCTTAAAGGTTATTTCAATAAATATTAATGGTCTAAACAACCCCTGTAAGAGAGGAAGTCTGCTCAAATATCTCAAAATACATAAATCACATCTTGTCTTCTTACAAGAAACACATCTAATATCTAGAGAAATTGATAAGTTAAACACCAGATGTTATTCAATTTTAACAAGTTCAGAACATAGTGAGAAGAAAATAGGAGTAGCAATATTATGGAGCAAAACACTCCCCGTGCCTAAAATACTGGATGTATACAAAGATAACAAAGGAATGTTTTGTTCTGTCACAATAGAACTAAATAAAAAATATATACTTTAATAAACATATATTGGATTCCAGGTATTGGTTCAAACACTGTCAAACAGCATTTAAATAGGATAGTTAGTCTAGCCAAAGGTAATTTAATAGTAGCAGGTGATTTTAATTGTATATTAAATGACGCTGATACTAACACTTCAGTTAAAAGAAAATTTTTAACTTCAGCTAAATTACTATTGGACTTTATGCAATTGTTTATATTAAAAGATATAAATAGCTTTGCAGATTCAGACTCGCTCCCATACACTCATTACTCTCACAGGTATAAAACAAACTCTAGAATAGATAGTATCCTAATATCAAAAGAATTAACAGATATCTTAATAAAAGTAAAGGTTATTTCATGCCCTTTGTCTGATCACAACTCAATAACTTTTGAATTACTAACCAAGACAACTCATACTGTTATAATTAAAAGAATACTTGCATACATAACTAAATTGAAAGAATTTAAAGGATGTTTGCTTTTAGAGATACAAGACTTTATCACGTTAAATAATACTAATAATATATCAGAAATTTATATATGGGATGCCTTAAAAGCCTTTCTGTATGGGATAATTCTCTCATGGTATAATAATAAAAGAAAATTCTGGGACAAAGAACTATTAGATATACAATGTAAATTAGACAAGCTAAAACTTAACTCAGACAGTAATATTGATAGAATAAACAAAGAGAAAGAGATAAGTAAACTAAATACAAAATACCTAGAGATATTAAACCACAAAACAAAGATCAGAACAGAGAAATTTAAATTTATAACATTCTCAACAAATCTTAGATCTTTAAATATGTTAGCAAGTAAAACTAAAAGACTTAAAAAACTCAACCATATTAAGGATATTTATTCCCCAAAAAAGAAAACTTGTGTCTAATATACATAATATCTTATTGGAATTCAAATAATTCTTTCATAAGATAAATCAGATCTCCCAGATAGTAGATTCAAAAGATATGATTAAGGCATTTATAACAAAGTATACAAAATACAGATTATCAAGAGATCAAACTAACATAGATAAACCTATTTCTTTACAAGATATACAAAACCAGATAACAAAACACAAATTACACAAAGCCCCCGGGAATGATGGCATTATCCCAGAAATATATAAATTATTACCAAAATCTGCTTTAAATATTCTTCATTAAGTATTTAACATTTCCCAAAACACTATCATACCCCCTTCTTGGAAATATACCTTTATCTCACCAATAATCAAATCAAATAGAGATCCCATTAACTGTTCTTCATTTAGACCAATCTCTTTATTAAATATCGATTACAAAATGTTTATGTCCATATATGTTGAGAGTTTTTTTACCACTATTAGTAAATGATGATCAAACATGTTTTATTGCAAATAGAACTACCTATGACAATATAAAAAGAACAATTACTTTGATAGATTCGGCAAAAACATCAAACAAAACTTTAACCTTAATAGGTTTAGATATAAATTGCGCCTTTGACTCAGTTAACTGGGATTACTTATTTATATTGTTAAAATAATTGAATTTCTCAGATAATTTTATTAATCTTATAACAAACCTATATAAAGGGAGTCAGGCATATATCAAAATTGTCAGTAAAAATTCATATTACAATTGGGACTAACAGGGATGTCCTTCTTTCCCCCTTCTATTTACATTGATTATGGAACCATGGGCCAATTTAGTAAGAGATGATGAAAGCATTGAAGGTTATAAGTTAAATTCAGATATTTCATCTAAAATTCAATTATTTGCTGATGATATTTTGGTAACTGTGGGAGAAAACTACAAATCTATTCCCGCCATATTTAAAAATATTAATAATTTTCAAAAAAATATCAGGCTAAAGTTTTAATAATAATAAAACTCAGATCATCTCAATTAATCTAAAACAAAACACAATTCAACAAAAGTATAAAAAACTTATACCTCAGAATAATCAGATAACATATTTAGGAATAGTGATTACCAATAATATAAGATATCATCCGGTTAAACTTTAATAATTGCTTAATTAAAACTGAAGATTCTATAAAAAAAATGGAATAGTTTACTCTTTTCCATGGATGAAAGGCTTTCTATCATAAAAATGACTATCCTTCCCAAAATACTTTATATTATTCAATCACTCTCATTCATTCCCCCTAAAACAATAATTAAAAGATTTAATTCCTTGATATTGACATTTTTATGGTATCCTAATACATCCAGAATAGCCTTACAACATCATATGAATGACTGGACAAATGGTGGCATAAGATTTCCTAATATGGAATTATATACTTTATCCTTGATTATTAACGCAGTCTCTTTTCTAATCAATAATACATATTCTTCTAAATGGAAACAATACTTAATCTCATTAGCTTGGGACTCTTCTAACAAACTAAATATCCAAAAAACACTAATATTAAATAATCCTATTTTGTGGATATTAAAATATATCTTTACAATACATTCATATAAGTTAAATCAAATTATTTGCTTATTTTAAAAACATTTAGGAACTTTATTTTTAAATTCACTAATTATAAAACATGGATTTTCATTCTTTTCCCAATTGCATTTACTCAAAGTATATTAACCACAACAGATAATACAAAAATGCTATTATTCAAAGAGAAAAGTCTTACTTATTGGTCTCAATTAATAGAAAAAGATAGACTAAAGTATGTTGAGGACCTAAAACTTGAATATGACACAGACTCAAACTTGTGGCTATGCATACAGGAATGTAGACAATATATCATAAACAATTTGGATTCAATGCCCTTACATTTAATATATCCATTACCTAAAATAATTTTATTTCTGACTACAAGTATTCAAAATATAAACACTGACAAAAACAAATGAACATATCTACAAAATACTTAGAAATGATGCAAGTTTTCACACTGAGAAATATTGGAAGTATTTCAATACAATTAATAACTATGCTCCTAATGATCAAGACAAACAAAATATATTAGAATCAGCCTATTACACTACATCTTCCCTGAAGTGGAAATTATACACCTGGAAATGTATGCATAGGTCCTTTATGACACCACACATTCTAAATAAGTTCAATAAGAACATTAATAATTGTTGGAGATGCAGAGAAGTATTGAAAGCTCACTGGTCTCATATGTTCTATGATTGCTTACTTCTAAAAAAATATTGGGACAATATAGTTTTCTTCAAGGTTTATTTACAGATAATTTTTTGATTTCTAAATCTTTAATTATATTTAATAACCCAATACACCAAAGTGTTAAAAAAATCCAAATATACATTAATATGGACCATATTGGCAGAAGCAAGAAAAATAATAACAATTAACTGGAAATCAGAAACTTCTCCTATGTTTCAAGAATTCAAAATACTCTTTACTGAAGTCTGCAGTCTGGAACTTTTGACCATTAAGTCAAGAACTAATAGAAACATGTCTAGAATTAATATGTGGAAAAATCTTTCAGACTTGCCAGAAAAATATTGATTGTATATGAACAAATCTATAACTGTTTGATATTTATGTGAACATCATTTGTAGATAGTTATGTTGTTAGACATAGAATGATTGTTTATTTTCTTTTTTCTATATTGTAAAAAAAATGGAACATTTTATGTAATTCATTTCTTTATTCAAATTTTAATAAAAAATTTTTGTAAAAAAAAAAGAAGTTAAACTGTTTAATACATCTTTGGGAAGTTGTGAAAGACTGCAGACTCTCGCAAACATTCCCATGGACAAAGGGATGACACACAGACAACACACATCATGCACATACCTGTTACCAGCTGCTGGATATACACATCCTTCAACCATGTGCATGCATTATCCAACCATTCTTGCTCACACTGTGGGTATGTAATCCACTGTCTGATCAAACACGTATATCTTACCTACACTTGTTCATGCACATCTTTCAGCAATGCACACCTTATCCATACACACACACACACACACACACACACACACACACACACACACACACACACACATACACACACACACAAAAACACTCCATCTATCCAATCATTTACATACTTTATTGAAACATGCATAGCTTGGAACCAGTCATTAACAAACACAAATTATTTAACCATGCACACACATGCTGTTCAACAAGCCACATACATTATCCAGCTATATTACAAACTCATACAAGCAGTCTGACATTTCACCCTATATTATACAAATTTGCTTAAATTGTTACGTGCTTCCAGCCTTCAACAGTGTTGCTTTTCCACTGTAACAGAAGTGCTGTTGCCAGCAAAAGTTGAAGACATAGTAAAACATGTGACATGAATTCAGAATAAACAATATTCAGATTTCATCAATCACATACTATTTTTTTTTAATTGTCATTCAGTGAATAACTGTTTAATTATCTTTAATGAGAGTTTTGTTTGCATTCTGTTTATCACTGTGTTTTCCAGACAGTTATGCTTGTCTCATTAGAGATATCACTTTTTCAGGGAGGACCCAACAGTACATTGTAAGTCTTCTACACAGAATACAAACATCAACTGATAGGATTCAAACAGGTCGGTACTGTAACGACCAAGTTCTAACAGTTTACTATATATATTTTACTTTATATGCAAAAAGCCTTAACATCCACCACGTTTTTAAATTTTGCTTCGCTATAAGGATTTGGAGATGAAAACGTTACAAGAAAAGTAACATAATTATCAGTTATAGACAAATTTTAGATTGCGATGAACCATACAAAGCTAAAAGCTCTTCATCAGACCATAACAACATAGAAAAAAGGAGCACATAAATAGCAACACCAACAAACCACACTTCAGAATGAGTTATTCAATATATTGACCTCCTGGCTTTCATTATATGTCTTAAAGGGACCACTGCATTCAAGCCAAAGTCCTTGTCAGCTCACAGTTCCACAATCCATCTAATCTCCACCTTCTCTGTAATATTCTTAACATCACTACCTCTCAAACTCCAATTAATTAACTGTAGCACCATAAACTTAAAAGAATGTCTGGGGAAATCAGCCACATGCTTAGCCAATGCATTACTGGCTTTACAGTTCTGAATATCACAGAGATGCTCCAGAATCTGCTCTTTAAAGGTCCGTTTAATTTTCCTACATAGAAGTGGCAGCAGTTCTGACAAACAGATAAATAAACCAAATCAACACTCTAGCAAACAGCATAAAACTGATTTTTCTTCCCTGTTGTCGGATGAACAAAACATTTTTCAGAGGATTTAGAACTGCAGGTACACATACAACATGGAAAAGTGCCCATTCTCATAGATCTATTATACTCAGATGCCTCTTTATTTCCTGAACCATAACAAAGCTGTGTGTGTTTAGGGACAAAGAATTTTTTGAACAAAAAAAGTGGGAGGTCACCAACAGTCTGGCTGATAGTGTCATCTGTCCTTAAAACTGACTAATTCTTCTTGATCACATTACAGTGTTAATATCACTGGAATATGTCAATACAATTCACGTTATTTCTCTCTTCACCAACTGATCTATTGAAGTTCTTAAAACACCTTCAGTCCTTTTAGAAAAATATGGTTTAGCCCTTGCTGTTCTAAGCTCAGATACTTCAGAACAAAATCCACCTATTTACGTATTTTGTATCCCCTGTCTGTAAAATAAGAAGAAAGTCTGTCAAATGGTCCAACAGCCTCAAATTCTTTACTATGCAGCCTAGAGCTTCTCATAAATTGGCCTTTCATGACATTTTTGTATGTGTGCATGATGCATGCTCATATAATGAAGGATGCTCTTTTTTCAACACTCTTTCCTAAACAAGCTAGTATTGTAGCAGCTATTATCATCCTTATAAATGCAGACATCCAAAAAACTGATCTCATGATCTGAGCAATCAAAGATAAACCTGAGAAAATTGGTGCTCTAATTTAAATAACAAACTCATCAAGAGTCTCTTGTGGACCAACCCACAACAAAAAGATATCATCCACGAAGCACCCGTATTAGTTAATACATGATGAAAAAACAGCATTTCCCATAACATGTACTGTCTCCCAGTTAGTCAACACCATATTTGCATAACTATTTGCACATGGTGTCCCCATTGCTATGCCTAATTTTTGAATGTAAAATTTATTCTCAAACAAAAAATGAGATGACAGCCATGGTGACCATCAAACAATTTTCTTATGACGAGGCTACTTACACCTGAGGAATATGATTTTTTGCTTGTTGATGAATCACTTGTTCCAATCTTAGATGGCTTACCTAAACTGTATAAAAGTTTAACCAAGCCTTTTAGCTCTGTACAGTCAGTTTTTCATTTATTTGTTGATTTTTTTGTTTCTGTTCTTATCCTACTTTACTGCATTTTCTATTATTTTCTTCTTTTACGATGAACCATTGCCTAACTAGCTGCTACGAAATTTCAAGTAAAAAAGAAGACAATCTTCTGTACATGTGAATGCATAGAAATAAATTGTTTGTGCCTTAAATTAAAAAGTATGCTCATATATATTTATCTAACAGCAAACAGCCATTGTCAGGGAGATAAAAGTTTATGGATGTGGGTGTATGTATGTTTTTTTTTCTTCTGTATTTTTTTACTTTTAGTCATAAATAAAACTGCAGTCAGTAGCAGACAACTTGTATTAAAGACTTCAGACCTGTGTCACTGTATTGCAACATGGTGTAGGAGTCACTAAAAATGTTAATACTAGGATTTCTACTCCCAGCTGCAGCAAACGTATTTTTTGAAGAGCATTCTTGTTCAGGCAGAAAGGCTCATTCCAATATTTTTTATTGGAATGTCGTCCAGGTCATTACAACTGAGGATATGTAGTACAAATATGGTGCAATCTCTCAAATGAGACAAAACATGCTTCATGCACTGCAACTATTAGAGTCAGTATTATGTGTCTAAAGCAGAACATAGCAGTTAATTAAAACTATTTTAAGTTATGCTAGTAGCTGAGTTTTCCCATGCACTAATATGGCAGATATGGAAAGAGAGAGAGAGGGGGACAAAGAGAGAGAGGGGGGGGATGCAATAATCTGAAAGCTTGCAGAGATGAATAATGCCATGCTAGTGGTCAAGAGTCCAAAGTTGATTTACAGAAAACGTTTTCAGATCAGTGGTTTGTGCTCTGTAAAAGTATGCCTGTTTGGGGTTTCTCACAGTGCATTAATATGTTCCCACCTCCCCAAACATGCTGGTTGAATGGTTATACACTTATATTAAACTGTCTGCATATAATGTCATATCTACCATTGTGTTTTTGGCATGGGTCATGACTGAAAAGGATGACAAGTGACAAAAAAGAAAAAACATGCTGTTACACATATTTGTTAAGCATGAAATGTTAAATGTTAAATATAAAAAAGAAAGTACCCGAAGCACAAGTAGCACACACACTATTTAGTTCACATTTAGCACTTTCATCCAAGAAGTATGTGGACTTCTTCAGAATGACACAAAATGACAAATAGCCAGCTTAAATGCAGTTAAAAAGTCACGTAACTGACTCAATTAAAAAACAAGGCTAGGTCATAATTAACCTTTTCTCCTTAAAGATGTAATATGCAAAAATGCTTAATAACTTTTTAAACTTTTGACTCTTTACCTTAAAAAAAACTTTTTCATAAAGCAGATTTAAAGTGTAATTAAAAAATGTTAAACTAAATAGCAAACATTGATTTTAGCTTAAGATAACAAGACATGGATACAGTCTCATTAAGGGGTCTATATCATAACATCGAAGTGTCAAAATTTCGAATGTTACAACATCAAACCCAAAACCATGAAAGCTGAAAACATCAAAGACTGAGTACAGTGATTTTTTTTCCGTGGGAAAAAATCGCTGTTCCAGTATAAAACGTGAAACACACGAACACTACAAACTATTTCTAATGTGGGGGGCTGTGCCCCCACTCCCTCCCTAGTTAAATATACCTACTCCAAGATCACACCACAGTGGAGGAAATAGTGAAGCTGTGGAAATGGCCCATTGAATTCTTTCCCTGGGATAGAATTCAATGTTCCACGGCTTCGATATTTTCAGTCTTCGACCTTTCAAGTTTGAGGTTTTGGTATTTGAACTTTTCAGCATTCGATGTTTAGATATACACCCTCATTAAGCCCAGGTTTGTTAGCAGCATTACATCTAAGCTGCCTCTTTAACTCCTGGTACTCTAAATACAGATCTACAGGTCCACCTCTAGGTCTCTCTTGGACACTGTCATTGACAATGAATTTAAAAGTGTGGTTTGGATATTCCTTAATGTGCCTATATAAAGCATTGTGTTCATCGTTTTTTACAATGTCATAAAAATGCTGATACAGCCTGTTTTTTAAGTGTCTAACAGTTTTCCCAATGTAAAATCCTTTACATTGTTGGCACTTTGCCACATATATCACCCACTTGCTTTTACAGTGATATTTCCTTTTTAAATTCACAGTGCCATAACCACAAATGTCTACTTTTTTACCTTCCAGAATATTTTTACATTGCGTACAATAACCACCCTTTATCATTTTACCACTGGTAGCCTCATACACTGTTCTTTCCAACATTGTTTTGATGTATACATCTTTCTGGTAAACTACAATAGGTCTTTCCCCTACCTTATCAATAATGTCTTACTGACCACTAAATATGACCCAATTTTTGCATATGATTGCACTTATATCATTGAATTGCAAACAATTTGGGATAATAAGAGCCTTATTAAAATTGGTATAATTCTCATGATTTGGTGGTTTTAGTACTACTTGGTTTTGTAATGTCCCAAGTAGGGGTATATAAGTCCCATCAGTTCTCTTCCTTTGAACCTCTGCAAAAATACTAGAAAGAAAATCTCTGGGGTAACCCCTTCTAGACAACATCTCCCAACATTTACCACATTCTGCTACAAAACAGCTGTCTTCACTGACCATACAGGCCAACCTTACACATTGACCCTTGACTAATGACCTCTTCTGATGAAGAGGATGCCAACTGTCAAAGTGCAAGAGGGAGTTCGAGTAAGTTGGCTTCCTGTCTAGTGTTGACTCAAACTTATTACTCTCCCTATTATTTTTAATGCTATCTTCTAATATTGATGACATTAACAAATCATTAAAGTCCGACTTATTTGATTCGAAAATTGATGAATACAAAGCTTTTTTTATAAAGTTGATCAACTTGTTTGTGATTTAAGAGCTAAAAAGATAAAAAAAAAACTATTAAGGGATAAACAAGAATATGAAAAAGGGTGTGCATACCCAAATCCACCTGGTGTCCATAGTGCCTCATCAGGGAATAATTGGCAATTAATCCTAAGGGGATTGAAGTCATAGATGAACATGGTGAGGTGGAGCAGGTTAGAAATGAAGTGACCCCTTTACAACAACCCCCCGAGGAGATCCGAGAGGTTGATGAACCAGAGGGGGGTCAATTAGACCAATTATGCCCCTATGACCTACATTCACAGGGGTAGGGGGAGAAGGTGGAGGAGGGGCAGGAACTGGTAGAGTCCACACTATCAGTTTTGTAATAATTTCTACAACTCTTTGAAAGACTTCAAAATATACAACTATAGTGATATGAAAGTCACAGAAGAATGGGGTAAGTTATTTCAAAAGGGGCTGACCTTTCTCCCTGCACAAAATGCTAAAATTGACAACGTGTTGATTCAACTTAAATCTCACACAAGTAAATTTTATTTTAATTTTGTATTTGACACTACTAGTAGAGTGGTTGAAGGGAATTCTGTTAAGAGACCAAGCACTTTCAATCCCCCCTACACCCTTATATCAACATTTTTGAGAGACTATGTGAAATGGAAATAAGAAAGTTAATTTCCAGGCCATTCCCTTATACTAAGAACTTGAATAGGGATGAATGGAACCTATTGTCAAATATATCTAGTAATAGTGGTATACGGGTCATGAAGCCTGACAAGGGTGGGGGGCTTTTTGTCATGAATACAATTGACTATGTCAGTAGAATGCTTGTGTCTAAAAGTGAAATGAATGTGGCAATGTGTAAAATTGACCTTGTCCTTGAAGAGTTATTTTTGAATGACCAAATTACTGGGGCAAAATACAAATACATGAAAGTTGTATATCAAAGGACACCTACCATTTTCGGAATACCAAAGATCCACAAGAATCCTTCTGACCCCGCCCCCCAATGAGACCTATAGTTGATGCAAAGGCCTCAAAAACTTTTTTTATTTCTAAATACATTGACCAACAAACTAAGGGGGTATTTAACAACTATTCATATCTACTGAAGGATTCTTGGGATTTTTTGATGAGTGTAGGAGATAACTTGTATTCAGAAGACACAATTTTTCTTACAATTGACATAAAAGATTTATTTTCTGTGATCCATGACACTGGAATAGATTGTTTTTTTTTCAATTTCTTTTTTTGCAAATTGATTTGAGGCACAACAAATGTCTAACCTTGGGTAGCCTTATGGAACTGGTGCTGGAAAACAATTTCATCTGGTTTGAGGGACAACTCTTCAAACAGAAGAATGGGGTAGCAATGGGCGCAGCCTGTGCCCCAATATTTGCAAACATTGCCATGGCATACTGGAAAGTTAATTTTATTTTTAACTCCCAGTTCAAGGACTGATGGTTCCTTTACAAACATTTTTTAGATGACATTATTAGTTTTTGGAGGGACACTAATGAGAGGCTGGAACAGTTCTTTAAGTATATAAATGAATCCACAGAGTTCTTGAGGTTTACCAATGCAATTCACACTGAATGTGCCAACTTTCTAGATGTTACCATTAAAAATAATAGGGAGAGTAATAAGTTTGAGTCAACACTAGATAGGAAGCCAACTTACTCGAACTCCCTCTTGCACTTTGACAGTTGGCATCCTCTTCATCAGAAGAGGTAATTAGTCAAGGAATAATGCGTAAGGCTGGCCCGTATGGTCAGTGAAGACAGCTGTTTTGTAGCAGAATGTGGTAAATGTTGGGAGATGTTGTCTAGAAGGGGTTACCCCAGAGATTTTCTTTCTAGTATTTTTGTAGAGGTTCAAAGGAAGAGAACCGATGGGACTTATATACCCCTACTTGGGACATTACAAAACCAAGCAGTACTAAAACACCAGTTCATGAGAATGATACCAATTTTAATAAGGCTCTTATTATCCCATATTATTTGCAATTCAATGATATAAGTGCAATCATACACAAAAATTGGGTCATATTTAGTGGTCAGCAGGACATTATTGATAAGGTAGGGGAAAGACCTATTGTAGTTTATCAGAAAGATGTATGCATCAAAATGATGTTGGAAAGAACAGTGTATGAGGCTACAAGTGGTAAAATGACAAAGTGTGGTCATTGTACGCAATGTAAAAATATTTTGGAAGGTAAAGAATTAGACATTTGGGGTTATGCCACTGTGAATTTAAAAAGGAAATATCACCATAACAGCAAGGGGGGGGTGATATACGTGTTAAAGTGCCAACAATGTAAAGGATTTTACATTGGGGAAACTGTTAGACACTTAAAAAACAGGATGTATCAGCATGTTTATCACATTGTAAAAAAGATGAATACGATGCTTTATAGAGGCATACTAAGGAATACCCAAATCAAACTTTTAAATTCTTTGTCATTGACAGTATCCAAGAGAGACCTTGTGGTGGACCTGTAGATCAATATGTAGAGTACCAGGAGTTAAAGGGGCAGCTTAGATGTAATGCTGCTAACAAACCTGGGCTTAATGAGACTGTATCCATGTTTTGTTGTCTTAAGATAAAATCAGTGTTTCCTATTTAGTTTAGTATTTTTTAATTACACTTTAAATCTGTTTTATGGCTTTAAAAGTTTTTTAAGGTAAAGAGTCAAAAGTTTAAAAAGTTATTAAGCATTTTTGCATATGGCATCTTTAAGGAGAAAACGTTAATTATGACCTAGCCTTGTTTTTTAATTGAGTCAGTCACATGACTATTTAACTGCATTTAAGCTGTCTGTCATTTTGTGTATTCTGAAGAAGTCCACATACTTCTTGGACGAAAGTGCTAAATGTGAAATAAATATTGTGTGCTACAGGTGCTTCAGGTACTTCCTTTTTTATTTTTATTAGTTTGTTTATGTATTTGTTTTCTAAACATGAAATGTTACTTTTTTAATCATAAGTTGACTTAGATAAAATGAAACTCGGCTAAAATCTGCATGGATAAAACAACAGTGAAACTGGTACAGTCCAAGGGGAAATGCAGGGCCGGTGCTAGCATTTTGGGGGCCCCCAGCAAGTTTCAAGTTAGGGGCCCTACCCAGGAGAATATAAAGTCTGACCATGTTCCCGTCATGCCCTCTTCCCTGCCAAGCTCATCTAGCACCATTTACTGATCACTGTATAGTGTTACTATACAGTGATCAGTGTATAGTGTCACTATATTCAGACCTTTAAAAAGACTTGAATTGTCAAGATGTACACATTGACTTGCATTCAGTAGCAATGGTGTTACATTATGACAAGCCTCTGTACTGCATCAAGGTAGCCAGTCCCACAGACACACACACACACACACACACACACACACACACACACACACACACACACACACACACACACACACACACACACACACACACACACTATACAAAGACACCCACTCTGTCTCCCACACACAAGACAGACAGCTACACAGACTCTCGTATACAGCACATAGACACCCACACATGAAGACAGCACTATAGCAAGACTGAACATTAACACTCACACAGACCCCCACATACAGGACAGACACCAGCACAAGATAAAGACAGCAGTTTTACAAGACTGGACAGACACAGAGACTCCCTCACAGAGGACAGAGACAAACAAGACCAAAACAAAGTTACAGCAAGACTGAACAGAAACCCCCACATGATGATGGTAGCAATACCATAGGACAGGACTGAGACACCCAGACAGATTTTCAAACACAAGACGATGACAGCACTATAGCAACACTGAAATACACAAGCTTTTGATAAATGACATGATCACACAAGACAGCTACTGACGTGCAGAACAGTCGCACTGCACAGGCACACAAGACAGCCATGGGACAGAGACAGACAAGACTACAGTTACCACAAGACACACAAGAGAAAGCCATGGGGATTACTGAGACTGAGGCAGACAGACATCAAACTGTCTGGTGATTATTCTTTATAAATTCATATCTATCATAAATTCATATCTATCTATATATATATATATATATATATATATATATATATATATACATACACACACAGCATGATGATGATGATGATGACACACACACGCACATATATAGATATTTGCATATGTGTGTAAATAAATATATATATATATATATATATATATATTGTGTGTGTGTCTATATATCTGTGTGTGTGTGTGTGTGTGTGTGTGTGTGTGTGTGTGTGTGTGTGTGTAAAAATGTGTGTATGTGTATATCACTATGTACTTGCATGGGTGGTTGCAAGAGGGGAGTCATCTATCTATCATAAAGGTGTATAAATGCCTGCAGATATGCTGCAGACAAAACAAGGGAAAAAAGAACATTTTGTGTTATGTGGTCCAACAGTGGATGCATATGTGACTCTAAACATGTAGTGGCAGCACCACTTACATGGGGGGAGACAGAGTGTGCAATGTATGGCACAGCCAGCAGTAGTGATGATAAAAAAAGAATAAGCAGAGTATACAGGAAGACAGCAATGGTACACACAGTAAGGAAATGAACTGCGGTGGTGGTGCTGCGGTAGCTGTGTCGTCTCACAGTAAGACGCTGTCTGGTTCAATTCTCAGCTAGAGCATCTTCTGCATGGAGACGTGCATGAATGGGCATACCTTCATTGAAGGTTGTGCATCAGGGCTGGCAACTCGGCACGTAAAAATCCACTGCCAATCATTAGCGGACCGGAGTTCCGCTGTGGCGACCCCTAACCGGAAAAAGCCAAAAGACACAAACAAACAAAACGGAGGATGGAGGGAGTATATTTTCTTTCACACTGTGAGGCCCCCTTTTTCATATGTAAACAAGTAATGTGTATACATCTGCCTTGGAAAGGCAATGCAAACAAGCAGACACAGCAGCACAATGCCAGCAAAGGCATCCTCTATCCTAGCATGCAGCTTATGCCAAATACAGAGTCTAGCTACCCTGGACCATACCTCTCAATTGTAAAGATTTTCGCAGAATGTCCAGATTTTGGCTTCATATTTCGGGTCTGTTTTTCATAAATTTGTGGTTTTCTGGCAAATTGGTGGCAAATCATTAAAGAATGAAGTTAGAAAACAGTGACTGACATTTAAGTTTCAGACTTCATATCCTTTAGAAAATTCATGCTAATGCAAAACCCATTATTTTATCAACTTTTTAAGTTTGTAAGAGCAATATTTAAAAAATGTTTCTATTCCTGGGCCTTTGTCCCACTTTCATTTATGGCTTTGTGCGGATTTCATGCTCTAAGATGTTGAGAGGTATGCCTGGAACACATGTTCCCACAAGGTGACCATCCCCTGTGGACTGGCATGTTTTGATAGTGGTCAACCATCTAACAAATCTATGCTGTTAAACCTTCATGCCCTCCTTCTGCTTGTACATCTGATCACATGCAATGCATCTGTAAAACAAAAGAATGGCATGTAGACACCCCAAAAGAAACATACACGACCCAGAGGTGTGAACCATGTCACTAATACAACCCTATGATGTTCCACTCAACACAACAACCAGGGGCAACACATTCCTGTCTGCCTGCTAGAAAAGAGGTATGACAACTAACAGGATGCAGAGCAGTGTACACACAATCCCCCCCCTACTGAAAACCTAAACAACCACATTAACAATACCGGTGCCTCTAATACTATGATCATTTATAAGTGACACACAGAGATGTGTGCTATGCATAATGTTTTGCAAAAACAAAAGCCATAACTTGCATTATCTCCTAAAGTGTAGAAAAAATGAAAATATAAATATCTATTTGAATTTCTGTAAGGATTACAGATGTGTTATTGTGTCTGCATTTATGACAAAAAAATTCTTTCTGTCATATATGTCTACTGGTTCCCTCAGACATAAATCTATAGTGACAAACAATTAATTTTCTGTTATTTTCTCTTTCTTTTCTTTTAATTTATAAGCTTGATACTTTTGATGAATTTCTAGTATCAGAACTTTAGCTGGGTCATCTGGTGCTCTATGCAGTTCCTTGAACTTGCATTCCCCCCAGTCAAAGGAACTGAGGAGAAAATAAATAAACACATAAATAAATAAAAAAGCTCTCCCACTCTGTGAAACCATAGCAAACTGTTTTCTATAAATGTAACAAGTAGCTTGCTACATTTAAATCACCACATACTGAGTGACACAAGCTATAATGACCCCCCCCCCCCGTGCACATATCTAAAGTTTGACTGTGATGAAAATTGGAGAAGTAATAACCACAGAAATCCCATTCCCCACATAACCTACAGAAGTTTTCTGTACACACACACACACATCTGAGCAGGGCTGGTTTAAGAACAGGTATGGTTGTGAATAGAGGCCATTATCTGCTTTATGCTAACAGGGTCATATTACAGCTCTGTTCAAGTTAAAGAGCATAATCAGATAAACTGATGCATTTTTTCTTTTCATTTTTCCCCAACCACCAACAGCTTTTGTGGGGCCCTCCACAAAGTCAAGGATGATTGAGAGTCCCTATGTATTCATTTACACAGTCTGGGGGTTGGGGGCAACTACACTCCTAGAAAATCTAAGTGTCTGAATGTTCTGTAATATAATTTATGCATTACTTTTCAAATATAATTACTTGTTAGCAGCAATTTTTACCGATACCCACAAGAATAATGCATGTGTTCTGGCATTACACACAAACACACACATACTATAGCAATACTAGTTTTGTACTTATTTCAGCTAATAGCAATATTTGTGCAACACTGGTATTGCCACACAAGATCAGTGACTGCTGTTCATCAGTGGTCCAAGTGCAGCAGGAGTAAGTGACATTTATTTACCTCATTGATAAATAATGAATACCTGCCACTGTCCCTGATTTCACAGACCTCTGATTTTGCTCATAAATTTTGCTCTGTCCTTCATAAAAAGTTTGATTTGCTGGTAAATCATTCAGTATTACAGACAGTTAATAAATCCAGACATCAGAGTTTTATACTTCTTTTTGTCCAAAAAATGCATGTTGATGGAAATATTATTATTCCGTTACCTTTTTAAGTGAATTTGAGTAATATTTAAAAAGTGTTCCTGATTTTGAGCCTTAATTCTGCTATTGTTTTTGGCATTGTGCTGAACTCTTCAGCAAAGAAGTTGAGAGTTATAGTATCTGGTGTTCTGCCAATATTTATAAAACTCTCTGAAAGATAAAACCATCCTCGTAGATCGAAAGCATCAGCTCTCCTTAAAATCCAAGATTTGCACTGTAGTCCCCCTGCAGCCACAGGTGTTGCACTTACCTAGATTTGACTATGTCAGTTTTAGTGGGCAGTATGACCCCTAAAAAGGTTTAACTAAGCCAGGGGCACTATGTCAGTGGTAAAATATTTAATGGAATTGGACAACCAGAAATATCTTTGAATTTTAAATGAGATATAAATAAGAGTTAATACCCACCTAGTGTAGTATACAGGATTGCAGTACTAGTTTTGGTAATTTGACAGACGTGTTACAAAATATCTAGATAAGATAACTTACTGTGGTTGGGGGCCCCCAGCGACCACAGGGTTCACTGGTGCCTAAAGCCAGCTATGAATTATGCAACTCTTACATAGACAGGGCAGTGCTTACACTGAAGAACAAAAGGGCAATAAAAGAAAGTCATATGGAACAAAGGATCATTTGTTAAATAATGTTATAGTGGAGAATTGTAAAAAGGGGAAGATTCTAAGTATGGCATGGATTGACTACAAAAAACATTTGATAATATCCCACATTCATTGAGAAAAGAGTGCTTAAAAATGTATAAGATGCACCCTACACTGATGGACTACATTACAGTAACCATGAAACAATGGCAGACCCCTTTGCAATTAAGCCATGATAAAGGACAGATTATTATCCCAGGGATAAAAATTCAAAGGGGGATATTTCAGGGTGACTCTCTGTCACCGTTGCTATTCTGCCTTGCCATTAATCCATTAAGCTGTTTACTTAACAGCTTAGGCCATGGCTGCAATTTGGCTTCTAGAAAACAACAAAGTCCATTAATGACTTCTCATCTTCTCTTTGTCGATGATTTAAAACTGTTTAGCTCATCAGATGAGGAACTGAAAGCACAGCTGCAGGTTGTCAAAACTTTTTCAGATGATATTAAAATGTCATTTGGTCTTGATAAAGGTGCAAAAGCAACATTTGAAGCAGAAAAACTGCAGCACCAGGAAAACATCAGTTTGGGACAAGAATGTGGTATAAAAGACCTTGAGCAAGATGGAGTGTATAAATACTTGGGAATTGATGAAGGATCAGCAATAAAACATGAACAAATGCAAATAAAACTCAGTAAGTAATATTTTAGAAGACTTAAATTAATTTTTTGAACAGCACTGACATCTAGGAACAAGATCCAAGCTATAAACCAATTTGTTCTTCCTGCCCTAACTTACAGTTTAGGAGTGATTGACTGGCACCAAACAGTGTTGGATAGGTTTGACAGGAAAACAAGAAAGAGGCTTCATGCTCATCAAATGATTTATAAAAATCAGTGTATACCAAGATTATATATTCCCCGTTCAGAAGGAGGAATGGGCCTCCTTGAAATTAATTACATGTATAGATCTGCAATCATGAGACTCCACACATATCTAATGACCTCACAAGATCCAAATGTAGTGAACATTTTGAAACATGCAGAGAATAAATCTAAGATGACTTCTCTGCTTAATTTAGCAGAAGCGTATCGACATCAAGCAGGAATGGAAGTCAAACCAGAAGTAGATAAAAACCAGGCAGCAACTGAATGTGCCAAAAAACAAAAGAAAGAATATAAGGTGAAGGATCAGACGAGAAGGCAAGAAATGTGGAAAAAACACACATATAGTTGCAAGTACAGAAAACTTCTGGAAGAGCCTCAATTGATCAAGAACAAATGCAGGAATGGTTAAAGAGAGGCAAATTCAAACCAAGAAGTGAAAGGGTAATATTGGCGTCCCAAGACAGTGGGCTATGTACATGCTGGTTTATAAAGTCCACTGAACATGTGGGTGAAACAGACAAATGTAGGTTTTGTAAAACCGAAATGGAAACAGTCAGACACCTTGTTGCTGGTTGCAACTCAATAATGGCAGAAGGCATAATAATGTGGCAAGACTGTTGCACTGGGGATTGTGCAAACATTATGGTATCAAAGTGGCTGAAAAACACTGGAAACATGAGACACAAAGCATCACAGAAAATGATGAAGTTTATATCACATAGGATCACCCTTTACCAACAGTTCAAAAGATAGATGCTAGTGGTCCAAGAAAAGAAGACAAGAGTAGTATTGGTCATTGAAATCGTCACTCCCAGTGACTATAGTGTCTTGTGTACAGAGAGACACAAAGTCATAAAATATCAGGATCTGCAGGCAGAAATGAGAGCAATGTGGAAGAAAGATACCTAGATAGTTCTAATAGTAGCAGGAGCAACGGGTCTTCTAAAAAAAGAATCTGCAATCTTATTCAGATATGCTACCAATACATGTAACTCCATATGAATTGCAGAAGGAATCATTATTGGGCACATTGCGGGTGCTGTGAAGAGCACTTCTGGCTCTCATCAAAGACTGAAACAATACTAACTTCATGAACTTTAATCGTACTTTGACTTAAGGATGGGATCCATTCCTGTCATGGTATTAGAAACCCAAAAGACTTGGAGAAATTAGATTTTGTAACAGAAAAACAGCAGCTGTCATTGTTGTCAGTTTGGTAGCCAGTAACAAATCCAAAATAAAGTATTAATGCAGCCACTGGCTAATGAAGTGACAACAGTCAAAGCTACTGTTTTACTGTTTTGAGACATGCACTTATTAAACCTGTCTTTATGGGAAAGGGGAGTAGGACAAACCCAGAATCATATAGACCCTTAAGTCTACTTTCATGTTGTGGAAAAATAATGGAGAAGGTAATACTGGATAAGTTATTGTCAGAACTGGATAGGTTGGGACTTGAAACCATACATCAGCATGCATATGTTGAAAATAGATCTATTACCACCTGTAACATGATGTTCTATAACAATATAATAACAGCTATGAATGAAAATTTGTGCTGTGATGTTATTTATATAGATTTAACTTCAGCATTTGGCAGGGTCATGCACAAAAGACTGATCAATAAATTAGTACAACTAGGTATTGATGTACTGTTGATAAGATGGATAGCTGCATGGCTTACAGATAGGACATGGCAAGTATCACACACCAACTGGACAGGTGAAATCCTTGGTTACAGTCAAGGTGTCTCACATGGTTCTGTACTAGGCCCTTACTTGTTTAGATTGTATCTTTCAGACTTTACTTTTTCATCTGAGGTGTTCTACAGTCTATATGCTGACGACCTGAAATTGGGTAAACTGATTGCAAGTGTTACAGATAAGGCATGTCTGCAAAATAATTTGACTAAATTGACCATTTGGGCGCAGGAGAATAATATGTTGATAAATACATCAAAAACTAAGCATATAAGATTTGGGAGACATAAACTGAAAGATTAATATTTAATACAGCACACAGTGATTGAAACTGTAGACTCATTTAAGGACCTGGGTATATGGGTAGATTCAGCTATGAGTTTTTCCTAATCATATCAGCCAATTGGCTAATGATAGTTATAGAACTATAGTTTATATAAAAAGATTTATAAAGTCTAGGAAATCAAACATAATGAAGTTATTGTTTGTTAGTTACATTATACCCAAGCTCGAGCATGGAATAACAATATGGAAACCCTATAGGAAAACAAGCATTAATAAACTGGAAAGAGTACAGCAGAAATATACTAAGGACATCCATGGATGTGAAAATCTAAGTTATTATGAAAGACTAAAATATCTGAACTTGTAGAGTGTCTCTTACAGATATTTAAGAGGAGATCTTATTCAGGTATATAAGGCATTTAGCAACAACTACCTCTGGGAATGTTTGGGGTTATCAAAAAGTACTAGAGAATCGTCAGATAACCTATGCAGAAGATTCTATAGGAATGAGAAGTGTACTAATTGGTTCTCTGACAGAGTAGCTGATGCTTGGAACAGACTACCAAATTACATTAAAGCAAGTACTAGTTTAGATATTTTAAGAACAGCCTGGGCACTTATTATGGGGACAAGTGTTATGGCATATTGGCAAGCTAGAAGGGCTTTAATGCCCGTGCTTGAAACATTTGTATGTATGTACTATGTTTAACTTCTGCTGCTAACTGAAGTCATTACATGTTTGAACAGCAACAGCACTAAAAAGATAAGAATCATACAAGGGAAAATGAACAAAATGAAGCACAAACTAGTATATTCTGTGCAGGCATCCGCAAGTACCTGCTGAACACTTGTACAGTAGAAGCTTTAGATGTCCTGTTAAAGGAGAAGCTGCAGAGTAACACTAAAAGTTCATTTATGCAATCAAATTATTTAGAAAAGGGAAAGCATGTTTGTCTTAAACAGTGTCACTAAATCTTTCGGCTTTTCCCTGTTAGGGGGTCGCCACAGCGGAACTCCGGTCTGCTAATGACTGGCAGTGAATTTTTACAGTGTCGAGTTGCTAGCCCAGCACCCAACCTTCAAGGAAGGCACACCCACACATACACGCACCTACCTGCATGTCTTTAAATTCTCTCGACCACAGGGAGGAAATAATAGCAATAATTTCTCCATGTGTGCGGGTAATGCTGGATTTACCCATGGTTAGCTTCACCCTCCTCATCAAACCATGACAGCAGAGGATTAGCCACATCTAGTCATTACGCTACTATAAAAAATAACATTTTACAACAAAAACTTAGTTTAATAAATATTCAAAACACTGATACTACCATTTTCCAAAGTAATATTACTACTTTTTGTACATAATGTATATAGTTGTAGTATATTTATGTTTTTATATATATTAGATTTGATATTTGTAACACTGATTTAGTCATCTTAGTTGTACATGTCCTTATTGCTAATCTGTTGTATTTTGTTAATAATTCAATAAATGCATTTACAAAAAAAAAAAAAGCATACAGCTAGGGAGAAGCATATGATTCAAAAACACACACTTTGCGTCAAGTTGCTGAGTTACTGGCCCTGGAGCATTAGTTAATGAGTGTAAGTTGTTAGTGAGGGAAGTTTGCACTGAGTTGTGATCTTGATGTCACACCAGATGCTTCTATATTTAAAATATTCCTGGCACTGGCACAAAATGTGTTAGTGTGGGTGGCTGAATGGGTAAAGGGCAGTGAAATTAGCCTTTACCAAATGGCCATGTCCATTCCACATTTGCCATGGATTCTAGAGATATCCTTGTCAACAATAACTTTAAAAATGCACTGTATAATTGTGAGCAAAACTCTTCTCTCTAATGTCTTCTGCATGAATAAGGGACATATACAAATGAAGGTTATAGCAGGTAATCTGGACAGCAGCACGTAAAAACAAACTACTCAAAGAAAGGGCAGATGAAGTTTCATGGAAACAAACATTAAAGAAAAAGTACAAATCACAGTAAACCACTCCAGCTTTTTCTGTTCAGAAAAGAAATAGCTCATAAATACATAAACCTAATGGATTTATACAAATGCATAACAGTGAATATGAATCAAGTTTAATTTGATTAATGCTAATAAACTATAAGCAACACTTTGATGCTACAAGACAAAGCTATAATTAAATGTGAGTTGTAACTGTTCACCAAGTTGTGAATCAGTAAAAGCAAATATATGTGAGCACAAATACTCAAGTGTTTGCATTTTAGATTGTACTTTACAATCTAAACCTAAGGACAGGGAATGTTTACTAAAGCATAGTACAGCACTGAAATCAGGAATTTTACATACACATGTAGAAAGTAAAGGACTGCACATCATCTGTATGGGTGGGGGGGGGGGGGGATGAAGAACAGACCAAAAAGGGAAAAGCCTTTCCACATCTCAAAATGTTGTTGCACTCTAATGCCCATAACTCCTTTTCAACCTTTTGTAGAGAATGAATAAATAGGTGGGACAATGGACATCAGAAGATGGATGGTAGTGGAAAAAACAAAACTAAACAAAAACAAATCTAAAAAAAGGCTGCGGTACAAGAACAGTGCACTTTATTCTGCATCATGTCCGCATTTCTATGCAATATCTGGAACACATACCTTCATGACAGTGGCTTGGTACATAATCCTTTTCTGAGCATTCTGGCAAAATTCGCTTTAGATGAAGAAATACATATGTACTCTGGAGACCAAATAAGTGGAAGGGAAGTCTTCAATGGAGGAAAAGAGTTGAGGTTGTGGGGGTGGGCAGCACAGAAAAAAAATGAATGGACATATACTTAATAGCTAAGTATATTAGGAAAATGTACAAATGTGGGTTGCACAGAATAGAGATTTACACATCAGAAAAAAATGCTTTAGTTCAACAAAGCAGTACAATGGTGGCCTGCTCACTACATAATCACAGAGATTTAGAGTCACCTGTAACTCCTAAACTGTATTAAATCATCTATAGTGATCCAGTTCCTCTTTATCCTTTGAAACCTCAAGATGCATGCTCTAGTTTCCTAGTTTATGCTGCAGGACAGAAGCTAAAAGGATCAATGCTATTAAACAGCAGATTGATGATAAAAAAAACTGAAAATCATTATCCCCTTAACACCTTTATATTTTAAGTTCAATAAATGTAAAATGGGTTTGAGTCACATTACTTCAGACTATAATATTGTCATTGCGTTCAACCTGATAACTCAGCAATCGGGTACAATTGCGTCAACTCAGACACTTAAAAAATACTGCACTCATGACTTATGAAGCTCTTAAAATAAGAGGATTTGTATTAAAATGTGGGAAGTCAGTTGATCGTACAGATTATCTGGAGATAAGAATACAAAGGCCTTCCCCTATTCCAGGTGATGAGCACGCACATGCATATTAGCAACCACTTAAATGTATCCAAACATGTAACCTGTAGTCTTCTGTGATGTTTTCTGCTGCAGCCAATCAATGTCCCTTGCTTCAATGAAGCGGACCTGCCTGACTGCAGCTTACAGGCCAAAAAAGAAAAAAAGGATTATGATAACTCAGTGACATCACTCTGTGCGGACTTCCTTGCAGGATGAACAGAGGAGATGGAGAAACCCACGGCTGTTGCTTAGAGGCCCTCATTTGCGAGGAAATTATTGGGGGCTACCCACTGCCATGGGTTCTGTGGGTGCCTAATGTCAGCTATGGGGAAATGTATGCATTTGTTTGATTCCTCTGAGTGGAAAAGCCAAATAATCTAGCAACAGAAATGGCAGCAACAGGCTGAAAAACTTTGTTAGAATAATAATGACATAATTATTTCAATCAGAAATGAAGGCTGAAAATATCTTCAGAACAGTGATGAATGTTTTAAGAACCATTAATTACATGTCTTAGTCTGATAAGTTTGCTTATTAAAAACTGTAATAAAAGCAGACAATGGCAGTATGGGGCAGTGGGATACACTCCTGACTGCAACACAGATCTTAAAGAGCATTCCTCTTACTCCATTTTCTGATCAGAACTAGGCACATTACAAAAAGCAATATAAATACAACTGCTCTCTTCTCTGGTCATTTGACTTAGTTTTTTTTTTCTTGCCCTACTTCCCTACATAGCTTGCTCTTACTCTGCTTTTTGTGAGACTTTCAGCATGCCAGCTCTGGAATACCCTCTATGTAATGCATTTATGTATTCTGTTTTGTCAGTCACTTTGTATATAACGTCATTTATCTGTTGCATTTACCCCTGAGCTGAGAAGACTGAAACAGGAACAATGAGCTCAGTACTCTAACCCAGGTAACAACTCCAAAATTAAACAAAATGCATATGATAACTCAGAATGTCGGTGTGCACACTATTTTCTTCTTTACGTTTAGTTTTACAATGATTACAGAGATGTGGATTTAATTTAAATCTTTCATTTCAAAATTTATAGCACAAACTGTGATGGCCATTTGCTAAACAAAACAAAAAAGTCTCACATTGAAAACAGACTTAGCATTATCAACAGTAAATGTCTCTTCCCATGAAACTCGCATTCATTTAAAATGCATCTGGCCAGTGGCAAACTAAGTGTACCTTGGGACCCAGGCTGTTTTCAAACCATGGGCCAACCACCACATATTTTAGGACAATGCAGAAATGCATGTGTTATTTGATTCATCATCTTGATTATTTTAAATTATATTTTTTGCTTAATACAGGAGCAGTTGTTAGCATGTCTTAAATTTGTACTTTTGAACATTTTTCCTGTAACCAGTAAAGCAAAATGTATGAACCAACAATGACAAAACTACCCATTTTAGAACATTTCAACCATAAAAGGCTACTCAAACTGTTGTCATATAATCTGCCAATATCCATACTGAACAGTTAGAGCCACTTTATTGACTGTATATATCACATGTCTAATCATGATACAAATGGTCACAGTAAAGTACTTCAATCTGTTTTACACAAATGTGCACTAGCCTGCAAAGACAGAATAATGACGTTTTAACTTTATCAACTCAGCAAGGTCAGTCATTTTTATCCAAAGACATCCCCCAAACCTATCAAGTACAGTTACATTGTGTATTGCATTCTACTCAGATGTCTGACAAAAAATAATAAAAATAATAATGACCAGAGACATATATTTGATGTTTGTTTCATACAAACGCACTGTAGCCAGAATATCCCAAATGAATTCATACATACACATAGACTTTTCCTATTACTAAAGCAGTGGTTGCTGCTGGCAAATAATTTTGCTTGTCAGTGCTTCATCTATAAATGCAGTGACAGCTGCTCTTGAACAATAGATTACCTATGTTACATTTAAAAATGGTGTGCTGGTATTAGTGCCATAACATTTCCTGAACTAGAACAGCTATATATATATATCAGGGAATGGCTTGCAAACAATGGCAACAGTTTCATAGTTACTAGGCATACAGTCCAGGAGACCATTTTGGAACCCTGCCCAAATTCCCAGTTGCTGGATTAACATCAGTCAATGTCGCACATTGCATACATGAAGGGAGAAAGATTCAAACCCTGCACCCTTCCACAGGAAGCAGCTCATTAGCAAGTTGATGCTTTAAGTCTTCTAATCTAACTGCCAGAGTAACAGTGTTTAATTAAATGAAGAATCCTTTACAATTTGATGTTGTAGAGAAGACTTTACTACAGTAAAATGCATTAGTTATTACATAATGGATGATTAAGATCAAACAGTTCTGATTATCACTCCAAATACTGTAGACTATATGACTTGACAAATATCAGCTACTTTGTAGTTGTTGGACATTGTAAACAAGGTACTGCAAATATATATATATTACTAAAGTGATACATGTTTACTCCATCCCCCAGGATTTACTAATCTTCCGTGTAAGACTAGAATAGTCTTACATGGAAGTGCCAGTCTAAGAGTATGACGGCAGCATGCTATGCATATTAATGAGGGTGCGCTGCCTCAACTCTAAAGCTTACACGGAGCGTGGATGAGTGTAGGGGGCGTGTCGGACTGTCGAGCAGTCCAAAAGTCCACGCCCCTGCAATGACGAAACTTGAGAAATGTCGAATTACATGAGCGAGTCCGCTCACATGTGTACATTGTAACACTACACTCCCCCATATGTTAAACCACTTACAAATTAAAAAATTAGACCACTTACAAATTAAAAAATTAAAAGAAATGTTTTTTTTTTTTTTTTTTTGTTTTATTTCCGATATAGCTGCCAGTATTTGTACGTGTTTGTGCGGGTTTGCCCATTGCTTAGCTACAGTTAACAGCTTAGACACCGAAGAGGATAATAAGTAAAATATATGCAAATTAAGCAAAATAGCAATAGCATAGTGGTTAGAGCCTTCGCACAAAGAGGAAGCATTCCCGGTTCGCGTCCCACTACTGCACATTCCATTTTCTGTTGGAAATCTGTATACAAAAATATTTCCTGACATTTATCATGTATACGTTTTGTAAAAAGCATTCAAGTGTTATATGTAGCAGTGAACGAATTATATATATATGAATGTGAAATGGTTATGCATTCTGAAGCATGAGTAACTTATTTTAAGCAATATAAAGCACTGCTAAGCACATTTTACAAGTATTGAGCATATTTAAATCCAATTGCTTGTAGCTGAGCACCACGTTAACAAGTGCAATGTCTTTGTGTGCAGCTGCACACAGTGCCAACCAGCGCAACTACAACATATTTGTGTGTAGCTGCGCACTGTGCTAACCAGCGCAAAGTCGGGCAATGTCGAGCAATGTTGGGCAAAGTCGGGCAAAGTTGAGCAAAGTCGGCTAAACACGGCCACACCTCCTTTACTGTACCTTAACCATTCAGGTCTGGCCAGTAGGAAAATAAAAAGCAGTGACAGGGTTCAAACTCAGGATACTGTGTACTATAGTCACAGTACATAACCACTAAGCCATGACAGCATTTCATAACCATGCACTTACAACAGACACATATCTATCAAAGGAATTTTAAACATTGCCAACATCAGCTAAGCAGGTGTGCCTACAGCTGAGTTTGTTCAAAACTGGCCAATCACAAATAAGTGCAGGAAATGAGGCATATTTAAGCTCCACAGGTGGGAATACTTGCCATAACTGGTTGTAGCTCCCTTCTGCAGTCAGCATGGCCAGTGTTGGAGAAGGCACTTGATTTCGAGCGCAACGCTGGGGCATTGAGGAGTCCAAAGTAATGGTTTGGCTCCTTGTTCACAATCATGAGGAAAGACTCCTGTGGGGCCAGTACCAGGGCACCCAATATAAAACGGAGGCCTGGAACAGTCTTGCTCTTGATCTCACCAGTGCCACTGGCATTCCTCGGACTGGTGAGCAGGTCAGGCACCATTATTCTGACCTGAAGCGACATAAGGAGGAGCAACTGGACCAGTGGATCCAGGAATCCTGTGCAATGCCTAACGCCCCAGTACTGAGTAAGTAGCCATTGTATTAAGTAGTTAAGAATTGCTATGCTTGTCTATACTATGGATATGTATGTCTCAATATCACTGCATTTACTTCACAGATGCAGGTATCCGGGCTATGAATCAGCAAGACCATGAAGATAGCTTGCAAAGGCTGCGTCATCAGGCAGGTTAGTAATTATTCTGCATGTACTGTTATATAAAATAAATGAGAGAGCCTTCAAAAAGTGTTTTAACCCAATAAATAAAGGTGTAATAATCCTTTAATAAATGTATAAATCCTGGAGTGCATCTGTGTCATTTTCTTTGATATGTTGTTGTACTGTTGCATTTTACAAATAGTACTGTTGTATTAAGCAGTGTTAACCCACACTTGGGCAGGCCAATATAACGTGGATGAAGGGAGTGCCAGTAGCTTTTATGCATATTTACAGCCCTCAACTGCTGGTTCATGCCCAACATGTACAGGTTAATCTGGCACGAGTAGCTTGGTATTGTGTTCCCCAGAAATGTCAGTGTGCTGCCAGAAATGTAGGGAGCTGTTAACATATAACTGATACTTTCACCTAAACATATCTAGATAATTATATGAAAGTAGAGCTGTCAGTGCACCATCTTAGCAGTAGTGTGTGTGAGCAACTCTCAAAATATGTAACAGTTACATCTGCATCTTGGACAGTTTGTATGTAAGATACAGCTCATGTATATAATGATCTAGCTAGCAAAATCCAATTGCACAATATAAGGACATTGGATAGTGTAATAATACATGTAAGGGAAATATAACCGCAGTTAATAGGAATGTAGTGAAAATTAGAAGCATATATAAGTTGTTAATTGAGCTATCTTTTTCCACCTAACTGTATGTGCATAAAAAATGCAATTCCACACCTCAATCGGTATGTCTAATCTCAAAACATTTGTTGGGACATATGTCCTATTGGTTTATAAATATTTGCATTTATTTCTATGCATGTGCCCTGTTAAAATGCCACAATATTGGTGGCCTGTTGCCATCAATTCAACCTGCATGCTGTTGTAATGTCCACTATTGTTCTATATATGCATGTCTTATGCTTGCTTTTCAACTGTTGAAAATCTGGTGTGTTGGGTTAATGGGAATACTTCTGCATGCTGTTATAACTAATTGGGAATATTGTTGACTGTTACTAACCCATATCTTTATTAAACACTCCAAAACATAGTTTGTATGGGAAGGCCGGTCCCAGCGGACCCATCTGTCCCACCTCAGCTTGCCATGGCACCTGGCACCAGCAGGTCCGGTGCCCATCCTGGGACCATTTCCTCCATTGGCCCTGTGCCACCGTCAGGTGGAAGTGCTACAGGGGATGGGGCTCAGCCCCCCGTGCAAGCATGGGCAGAAGAGGGCCACCTATCACCCTTCAAACGGTCCTGGCTGTGGTGCGTAGAGAGATTGAACATTCTGTTGCAGAAGCTCTACGCCAGCTTGAGGCACAAGTGGCGCAACTCCCGGGTCAGCCTGCCCCTCCTACACAGCCCCCAGCACAGCCACCCTCTGGGCTGTGAAGGTGCATTGGTGACTGCCCATGGGTGTCCCACTGTTTCCATCCGTGGGCTCATGGGCTTGCGATTTCCAAACATCTCTCCCCGTCAAAGGTGTTCACCCACCACATGTGTCATATACCACCCCTGTATGCGTCTTGTTTGTCTTGTTTGTTTACCTCCCCAACCTATCTCCCCAAATATACCTACTTCCCCTACCCCACATTCCACTCTCACCTGAAAAAAAAAGGGCAATCTGCTCCCAAAAAAAAACTACGCCCCATACATAGCTGCCCATTTTACACACATGTCCACTGGACACATAAAATGTAATTTAATTGCCATTACAACATACTTTGTTGTCCTCACCCCCCTCTCAGGGGTTGAAGGATTCATATCTACCTCCAAATTTATTTCATATGCACAGCTGTTGCTGTTAAAGAAATGGGCAGCTATGGATCTTCCCTACACCTGTCCTGCACATCCCGAGATATTTTCCATACTGTCTTTCCCTCTTTGTGCCCCTTTTTCACCACTTTCCTATCTCCCCATTTTTCTTTTCTTTCAAAGAAATGAGCGCGGGAGTTAGTGGGAGTAAGCACTATTAAGCAGTAGTTAGTGAGTTTGCGTGAGTGTGCGCTTGTTTGCACTTAGCTAAGCATTGCTAAGCATTGTGCAAACCCACGCAAACCCGCTTACAACTGCTTAAAAGTGGCTTAGTCACTCTGTATGTGAGGGCCCTAGTTCTGCTCAGGAGCAAAATAAAACACCTCTGTCCATCTCAAACCTCGGACCTTGTACACATTACACAACATGAAGTACCACTAAGCCACAGTAGATATACAACAAGTTGGTGCTGAAATAAATATATCATGCATCAGAATGAGTGAATGTAAAGGAAAAATAGAAATGCCATACCACACAACTTGTTCCGTGGATCTTTACCAACAGTTGTTGTGGGATTACATTACATGACTGTGATAAAAGAAGCAGCCATTCTAGCAGGAAATAATGTTACACCATCACTTTACAACCCCACACAGTATCACAGCAGGACACACACTGGCATATCTGTTTAGGGCAGAGGCCATACCTCCCAACTGTCCCTAATTTTTAGGGATGTCCCTGTTTTTGACACAGATTTTAGCTCTGTCCCTCTGAATCCCTCCTAAAACTACTGACTTTGGGCAGAAAGGTGGTGAATTACACTTAATGAATAATGACAATAATTAAGAGTTAGACACTTCTTTTACTTCAGAAAATGTGTATTAATTCATATGCTCTGATTCTCTCAATGTTTCAACTTAATAGCACTAATATTTTAAAGGTGTCCCTGACTCTTTCTTTACTTTTCCCTGAGTCTGTTCAAATATGTACCTGCGTGTTTGAGAGGTCTGGCAGAGGCAGAAACACAGAGGCATATCAGACTTTCTGCTGTTACACACTGTGCAAATAGCTTTGGAAGGAGTTCCGGAAGCATACCCTTATGTAGGAATACAACACTGAAATACAAATGGATGTAGCCATGTACTGGTAGCAACCAACTGTAACAATGCCATTGCTCTATTGTGGAAAAGACCCGTGTGGTGCACAGACAACAAATAACAGACTATTCTCTGGCTACCATGTGGATAGGTCCACAGTTGGGAGTTACGCAGACAGACTACTTGCCTTGATAAACTAACATGTACACAGCAACCCTATAAGTCCAGCAAGATAAAATCCACACAATAATACTTACGCTCTCTGTACTTCTGCACCCCTACCCAAATGTAGAATATGCCTGTGTGTGCAGGGTCTCCCAAGGATGTAGGTAAGCATACTCACAGTACTGAAATGTGTCCAGTTTTTCTGAGCAGCTTGTGCTAATGTCAACACTAAAAAAGCACAAACTGTTTAGAACTGAGCAAATGAATATTCACAGTATAGCAGTTCACAAACAATTATTGTGCCAAAGGAATACATCTCAATAACTAGCTTTGCATGGCAGTTAATTGTAAAAGTCAAAAAGAAAGTACATTTTTCCATGTATCTTGGGGTAGCATTTTGAGGGGTGAGTACATTTCTATACTGACAAGTGGGTACTGGAAGCAGCAACATTAGGTCTGAGTACAAAATGTAAATCTCTGGCTACACCCCTGGCTTCTGATATAAGCACTATACCAACCTTCTGTCTTAAACAATGATGCCCACAGCAAACAAGGATGATCTCCATCTTGGAAAGCTGAAAGGGCCACACCTACCTGAGTTAGCAATTTATAGTACTGGGTTGCTATGACAGTGATTACTGCAATTACTACACAGCAGGCTGCATGCAATTAGCAAATGGTGGCCACTAATTGGTGCAGAGGCCATCACATGCTCATGTGCAAATACCTACAAAAACAGGCTGCAATCTCTGCCAACAAACTCAATCACTCTATTGCAGAGACTGACAGAGAGAGAGAGAGAGAGAGAGACAGAGAGAGAGAGAGAGAGAGAGACAGAGAAAAGGAAAAAGAAAAAGAAATATTACCAAATCATACAAAGGCAAGGTATGTGACACACATGTATTTACTGGCATGTAGTAGATGTTATTGAAGAATAGTCTACATAATGTGAACCATTCATATGTGGCAGCAGTACTTATTTATGCATAGATGTTCTGCTTAACTACTGCTATGGACAATACAGTGTGTACCTGTGGGCGGTAGGACGTACCTGTAAAATATGTAGCTCAGCATTAAATGTCAAAGATCTGATCCATGCTATTTGTGTTCTGTACAGTAGTGTGGCCAATGGCTGTTGGGGGGATTAGCGCTGACATTATATAAACATGGGTGTGACAGAACAACGCATGCATGATAGTCATATTAAAGTGTAGCTTAGCATTGGCAACTTCTGTAGCAGTCTAGTATGCTTATATAGCATTTGTAGCCATATATACCCCCCTAATGTTAGTGTGTGTTCATATGTGACACCTGTTTGTGTTGCAGCAAGGCCCAACAGTTCAGCTGTGAGGTCCAGGGACTTACAGCAGTGTGGACCTTGTGTGTGTATGCCACACACAAATACGGAGAAATATATATGTGTCATATATATTCACATCTGTATATGTGCATAGAGCAGGGGACATATTGCAACTGTTTGTGAAGGCTGGAAATATATATGTTGGTGAAGGTTAGTATGCGCATATTTGTATGTAGGTTTTAGTGTGTGGCTGACAAGACAGCATACAGTGCTGGTATATGACATGTGGTGGTTAAACACTGTGGGTGTTTTGTTCAGTTTGCAATGTTGAAGCCAGTGAGCCCTGCTAAAGCTACCTGAGCTGTGAACACCTTCAATGCATTTATCCCAAGACTGTGCGATTTTATTACATTACTGTACACCTCACATCCTTTGTATAATTGATATTCTCACTATGAAAGGTGAAATGTATATGTGCCTACATATATATGTATATGTACACCAATGGATGTGTATATATATATATATATATATATATATATATACATATATATATATATATATATATATATATATATATATACATATAAATATATATATATATATATATATATATATATATATACTCATACACACCTACATCTACTTGTTGCAATAGATTCTCTGTACTGTTGACTGACTGTGATGGTCAATGTGTTTGTGAATATGTCTAAGATATGTATCTGTGGGATAGCTTAGTGGGAAACTGTTTATGTCATGGTATTATGGGTCCTTGCTTTGATCCTAGCAAAAGTTGTGTATTATGTTGCTAGGCAGAAAAAGTGCTATTGCATACAGTGTGATTAAGTCCCTTGGTTTTTAACTAGGGTGTGTCATTGGAGGCTAAAGCACTATATCTATGATTATTCATTGATACTGATGTTGAATCCAAATCCTGTGTGTACTGTAGTACTACTTGAAGCTCTGGGCCTGTACAGCAAAGTATGGTGTATATCCACATTGCTTGCATCCACTGTTATGTGTGGTCCCTGTATTCATCACAGATTACATTTCTCAAGATTAAGGTTGTGTAAGTACTGACACACAGTACTGTATAATACACACTGAAAGCTTATCTGGGTTGTCATACCTTTGTGTCCTGTAATTATGTCTGCTGTGTGTGTGGGTAGGTCTGTAACATGTCCTTTGACATATGTGTGGTAAAACATATAACTGCGTATCTAGCAACATTCATAGTGTACTACAGCAGTATGCGACCTATATTCCCTATTGTGCACATATTTTGTCCACGGGTTTGCCATTAACAAGTTGTGTGGTATAATAGTAATACATTTATTGGACCTTACACTCATTGTGATGGATGATATATTTCTTTACACATCAGCTTGATGTATATCTGCTGTGGCTAGGTGGTGCATCATGTTGCATACAGTGTGCCAGGTACTCTTGTATAGTCTTATATAGTGATTTTATTTTGTTGCTGTGCAGAAAATGGTTCATTAGATAGTGAGTGAGCCAGGCACGTTCAAGCAGTTGTGGGGTGAGCAGTGATAAGTGGCAGTTAAAGTGTTTCACTCTCGGTTAGCTAATAGGTTGCTATATATGGCAGTTCAGTGATATCTGTACTGTATAATGTTAAATGTGCCATATGACTTGCTCAGACATATTTTCATATTTATGTCTTCCAGGGATCATGCGGCATTGCAGGAACCCCAGTTACAGTAGTGCTGAAGATTATATAATTACTAGCAATATGATTCAGCACTACAGTCTCATGTTCTCACGAACCAGCCAGGACCAGCAGGAGCGTACTGCAATGTGGCAAGATGTTGTCCGTAGGGTAAATGAGGTAGGCCTGCATAACCGGGCATATGAGCAGGTACGCCATGACTGCAGTGATCTTCTTAGACATGTCCGTCAGCATGCTGCTGATGTGCGGAGACAACAGCTTGCAACAGGAGGTGGTGTTAATATCCATCCCCCCCTCACCAGAGTGGAGGAGCTGCTCCTGAGCCTGGTGGCATCTACCCAACAACAACAGCAGCAGACATACACCATGATGGAGGTTGGAGCCACCCAGCAAGCACACATGGAGCATGCAGGTAACATGGCATAGCTGTAGACTACTGTTATCTGTATTGGTAGATCATGCATATGTGAGATGTGGAGTGTGTTGTTAAAAGATGTGGAGCCTGTGGTTGTGCAATACTGATCATTTGGAACATAATCTGTAGCCCTGTGAATGTAAACTGTTGTTGTACTGTAAGATTGCAAACATGCAGTAGCAATGCCACAGTTGTGGCCACTGACAAACTTTCGCATCTCTATGTAGGTCCCTCTGGGGTGACATCAAGGCAGGGGACAGATGCTGGTGAGTGTGTTCTACATTTACTATTGTAAATAAAAAGTGCATGTCATAGTTAAGGTGTAGGCCATGTACACATGTAACACACCTACCCATAATGCATGCTGTGCATGTTTGGTGTAAGACCACGCACATTTCACTAATGTGATTAGCTGCCTCAAACACATGCAATACCCAGACCATCTCAAACAAATATGGCTAGACTGTAGTGACCATTGGATAGGCACAGTTGATACTCAGCATGCACATAACATACACATCTATGTCATACACAGAGCATTTTAACATGCTACACATAAAGGATTCCCAAACCCTCTGTAAAGCACACTCCAGTATCCATAATCTCATCCACACATTACACATAATATACCTGAGGGGTAGAGGCCTATCATGGGGCATTTAAACACTCTGCAACATACTACACATTCATGTCAGGGAATGCTCCTTATTAGCCTCCTTACAAACTCATGAAACAACTGGTTGTGAAATGGTGAATGTAGCCAAGGTAGTACAGTTCCAGTACAGCATGATTAGTGCTGGTTTGGGAAACATTTGTAGCCCTGATTGACCACATGATGCTTCATGAAGATGGCCTGTGGTACTTTACCCCATCCAGTTATTGTAACCACAGTACTACACATATCTTTCATTGCTATACACCTTAATGTTGTGTGTGAGCACACATATGCACCTCTAAACAATATGCATACCAATCACCATTTGCACAACTGACACATATATGTCTTGTGATGCTATTGAGTGGCTAGGTCATATGACACACATTGGGTATGTGTAGTGTTTAAATATGCAGTTGTGTTTTAGCATGCCATGTCATGGATGACACTGACATGTCCACAATATGATCTACACTCACCATAAGTACTGTACATTGGGTATGTGGCCAAATGGTATTCCATCAATTATCCATGCACCACTGATGATGTTGTGTGAATACTCTGCATGCATGTGCTAAAAATGTGTCCACAATTATTTGCTAAAGACACAGAGGCTGTAATCAGCATTGGATACCTATCTGGCACACAGATACACATCCAGCCATGGTATGTACACCTGTGAGCTATGGTGCACAGTACATTACAGAGTTTTGAATACCTGCACAGCAATGTTGTGTCCATGTATGCATTGTGTTCCAGGGGGAGGCCCATCACCTAATAAGAAAACACATGCATCAAAGCCATGTATACTGTTAGTAACAAGGACTGTCTACACTTGTACTGCATGCTGTTGAGCAAGACATGTCCTGCATGCTGACATGTGTGATATGACTGTTTTGCTTGTGATACTGTACCCCACCATCACCTGCTATTGTGTATGTTCTGAGATTGCTGGTGTTGTGTGTGTCTGCTTTAGGAAGGAGTGTATTTTTGTGTGTGTGCATGTGTGGTCTGACATTATGTTCAGGTCTTAAAGTGTGTTTCCTGTTTTCCTCTTACATGTGCCGAGGTGGGGCTGGTTCAGTACAGCAGGGAACCTGATGTCACTGAGACAGACAGTAATCATGAGGATAGGTCTGTTGAGGCACAGGCCGGTTTGTCAGGGTCTGTTGTTGGGCCACCAATTGACAGTACACAAGTCCCCACCCCATCCATGCACACAGTCATACTGCCTGTACATCCATCATCACCATTGCCCTTAGATGAGGGACAGTGTATTGCTGGCACTGGTCAGGACAGTGTGGTATCTATGGCACATGTATTAGGACACAGCAGCCATAGCCAGATGTCTGGAATGGTACCACATAGGCAGATGCACAGGGCTTCTCGTCAGAGCACTGCTGGCCATCATGCCCCTGGCAGACATGCCACACCTCTTTCTACCACATGCGTGTTCCAGGCTGTCATGGAGGCACAGACACGAATGGAGCGGTTAACCAGACAGGGAATAAGGGCACAGAGGGCTCTTAACACCTCTGTAAATGACAGTATCCATGACCTAGCAGGTGCCATATGTAATTACACTGAGGTCATTAATAGACGTTGGGGTGAGACATTGGATGTCCTCCACAATGTCATGTCCATGTGTCAGGACAGTGCGGGATGGTTGAGACATCGACATGGATATATGCCAGCAATGTCAGCAGCTGTAGGTCACCATGGAAGTCCAGCAAGTCACAGCCGCTCCCGCAGTGCCAGTACCAGCCCCAGCAATGTTGGGGGGGCTGTCCATAAACCGTCCTAGAAGACCACGTGCACATTGCTCTGGCCAGTCCCAGCAGGGACCTGGATCCAGTGGACATATGTCAACCTCTTTAGATAGTACCACCCCTGCCAGGCACAGGTTCTGTATCCGTGGCCAGAGACGGTGATCTGTAAAGCCTGACAGGTACAGTCTGTAGCTGTCTCACAAATCCCCATATATGGCAGCCATATGGTGGAACTGTGTGCATGCAGACACACACACATAAACCAGAAACCTAGGGCAAACACATACCCGCATACAGTACATCAACATTGTCCCATAACAGTACTAATGGCCCTCACAGACACACTCACACACATATCGATTGTATGGCTCAGTGTAGGCCTCTGGCAAACCAACAACACACCCTGTGCATATGATGAAAGCTGTGCCACCTCCTGCCATCTGTAACATTGATGCAGGAACAGGCTAACATAGTGCTGATGCACAGGGTGACTTTAATAAAGTATAGCAATGTTTGAATGTGTAGCATGTTGTCAGCAGTACAGTGTAATGATATCCTTGAAGGTGTAGCTGAGCAGGCATGATGCATTAAAGCTGTAATTAGCAATATTGTATTGTTACCACCAGTGTTTATTCCAATTGTATTTTGTTTGCCCATGTGCCACTTGGCTGATGTGTGTAGTTGTGTCAGCATGTGTTATACAGTGGACAGTAAGTGTGGGGTGTGTGCAGCACAGGTTTGCAGGTGTACATTTGTGAACATGGTGGAGGTGCACTGTCTGCATGTACGTGCATATTGGACACATGGGCAGGGTGACATGCCCTGTATTCACCAGTGTTAACACTCCATAGTTTCTATTGGTGGCCAGTATGCATTGTACTTCACACATTTTGGAACTTGAGTACACATGTGTGTGTATGACACAGGTTGACACTGTGATGTGGGTGATGCTGTTGTTGCTATCTGTCATTGGTTTGCATTACTAAGGTTAACACTGTCTCAGCTGCATAATCCTTTATTAATGCACACTGTTCACCTACAGGGTTGCATGGACCGTGCTGTCACAAACACAGGAATTTTTCACTTATACAGTAAAAGTGCATTAGTCTCATGGACCCCTGCCATAAACTAAATATAAAATGGAAGGTGTGAAGTTGTACCAAAAAAGAGTTACATACCAAGAAGGGATAACCTCTCTGGTCAGTATCATTGGGAAAATACAATCCCTCAATAAACATACAAGGCAAGCTTCAAAATACAAAATGTCAAGGATTCCAAAGACAACACTAAAGCTTTCTTTAGTGTTGTTCATAATCTACAGGGGAAATCTCAGATCGGGTCACAGTTAATGTAAATGGTCACAAAATACACTTATCTGACTGACATTACCAATTCCTTGTCAGACAGTTTGAATGCGGATTTCACCACACTGTCATTACACAAGGGCCACATTTCCAGACCTGAAGAATGTAAAACATGATGATTCACAGACACTCTAAGTTAAAACATCTCTTTAACAAAGTACACACCACAGTGGCAATGGTACTGGACAGTGTCCCTGGCTGTGTCATACACAAGCTGACATATGAAGTCACCACTCACCTAAATGCTCTGTCCAGATGCAGCCTCTATACAGGGTACAAACTTGTGGAATGACACACGGCAATGGTGTTCACAGTCCACATGGGTTGAGCTACAACAGCTTCTTCTTATTCTCCTTTCAGATGCTCCCATTAGGGGTTGCCACACTACATCATCTGTTTCCATTTCTTCCTGCCCTCTGCATCTTGCACTGTCACACCATCCACCTGCATGTCCTCTCTCACCACAGCCATAAACCTCATCTTAGGCATTCCTCTTTTCCTGTTACCTGGCAGCTTCATCCATAGCATCTATTTCACAATATACTCTGCATCCCTCCTCAGCACATGTACAAACCAACTTAATCCTGCCTATCTGGCTTGGCCTACTAAGCTTCAAACCTGGCCTGACCCTCTAATATACTTATTCTTAAACCTGTCCACCCTCGTCACACCCAGTGCAAATGTTAACATAAATTGATTAAGGGCAGAACTACAACAGGTCCTGGAAACTCTCACCCTATAAGCCAAACAAATGTTATCTGGAAGGCTATGTAGCGTGGCATTATGGAACTCATTAACAGAGACATTATGAACCTGCAGACACTGCACCATACCCACTTAGGTTCTGTAAAGGCCAGATCATGGCTCCTACACCTAGTAGACTTCAAGTCAGTCAACAAGGCTATAGGTGAGGGTGGGGAGGTCAACACAGCCAAGCTATAGCTCAGCAGCAACTCATACCCATCCCACATACTGGTATTATACATAACCTCAACAGACTGACCATAAACGATTGTTAGATGATGGCTTGACAACTGACGCACAGATGTAGGACACACAGTAACATTTGCAGCCTCCATGTACTATTCTATGCCAGTAACAAGTGGTATTCACCTGCACTCAGTCCTGGGACCACTCCTGTTTGGCATATAGCTTTCTTAGGTACAAGCAAACACAGTACGGATATGTCTGCCCACGTTTGATGACAATGCATACTGTGGGCTATACTTTATTCTCCAGATGACACACACATCCTCCAAAAGGGTATCATACAGACAGATACCTGGTGTCAAACTCATGCTGTAAAGCTATAAGCCAAAGAAAGCATAGTTATCCACTTTTAGAAAACAAAGTATCCCCAGAGTACCACATAGGTAGTAGCCCCCAAAATGTGGAACAGGTACTAATGTATACATAGAGCCATGTGTTAAGTCATCTCTCCTTTGATAATCACATTACCAAAGGGTTTTGAAAATCCCTCTGTGGAGCACATAAGCAATAAAGGGTTTGCATGCAGATCCACAGAGGTTGTTGCACACCTATAATGATTAGTCATTTTTGCCAGACTTTGGAACAGGTTTCAAATATACCTCAAGCATAAACCCTCACTCACACTCTTCAATATAAATGGATGTGAAACGGAAGACATAGCTCAGGAATCACTGCAGTGGCTAAGCTTGTCACAAGCATACAGAAGTGACCTAAGGTCTGGAAAGTGCCAGCACACTCTGGCAAAGATAACAGATGTGTTAATGGAGAAAGCAGAGTACCCACCTATGAAATAATTGAGGTCACATGTATGTATATGGATTTTCCCCACAGCTACCTTATATGTGTAATGCACATACAGTTGTCATTGTGATATGTCATACACTAGAAAAATCAAAACCAACTCCACATTGGCCAACAGTGTTACACACCTGGAGCACACACACAGTCAGCAAGTGTGAGATTCAAACCCCTACCTACCTACATTATGATACTACAGCAGTATGCATTTACACAACGCACTATACACATTACTGGGATTTCAGCTTTCCACAGGTATATTTGTAGGATGGTGACATCATCAGATTTGTCAAAGATGAGTATACCACTTTCAAGGTGTGTGAGTAGTCTCCAAATAGGTTGCTCCTCCCCAGGGAGACACACACAGTTGGCAAGTGCAGGATTCATATCCCAACCTAACTACATTATGATACTACAGCAGTACACATTTACATGACGCACTGTACACATTACTGGGATTTCCCTTTTCCACAGCTATATTTGTAGGATGGTGACATCATAAGTCTTGACAAAGATGAGTATACCACTTTTAAGGGGTGTGAGTAGTCTCCAAAAAGGTTGCTCCTCCACTGGGAGGCACACACACAGGTGGCAAGTGCAGGATTCCAACCCCTATCTAACCACATTATGATACTACAGCAGTACACATTTGCACAATGTGCTATACACATTACTGTGAGCTCTCCTTTCCACAGGTATATTTGTAGGATGGTGACATCATGAGACTTGACAAAGATGAGTATACCACTTTTAAGGGGTGCGAGTAGTCTCCAAAAAGGTTGTTTCTTCCCAGGGACACACACACACACACACACACACACACACACACACACACACACACACAGTTGGCAAGTGCAGGATTCAAACCCCTACCTAACTATGATACTATAGCATTACGCATTTACACAATGTGCTATACACATTACTAGGATTGCTCCTTTCCACAGGCATATTTGTAGGATGGTGACATCATGAGACTTGACAAAGATGAGTATACCACTTTTAAGGGGCATGAGTAGTCTCCAAAAAGGTTGTTCCTCCCCAGGGAGACACACACACACTGTCACACAAACACAGTTGGCAAGTGCAGGATTCAAACCCCTACCTAACTACATTATGATACTACAGCAGTACACTTTTACACGACGTGCTATACACATTACGGAGATTTCTCCTTTTCACAGGTATATTTGTAGGATGGTGAAATCATGAGACTTGACAAAGATGAGTATACCACTTTTAAGGGGTGTGAGTAGTCTCCAAAAAGTTGCTCTCTCCCCAGGGAGAGACAGACACACACACACACAGTTGGCAAGTATGGTGTTCTTAATCCAAACTAAGTACGTCTTTACACTTCAGCAAGCAATATGGAGTTACAGGGTGCAATACAGATATTACTTGCTGACAGTTTGCCCAAAGGTTTTTTTCACATTTGCTAACCGCAGCAGGCTTATCATACTAGGTGTATTGTGAGTGTATTGTATGCATAGGCCATGACCATATCATATATGGGTTGATGCACCACATGCTGGCACACACAGGTTCAAACTGGTGGCTAAGCTCTGTCAACCCAACACTGGACAATACAGTCAGGAGGAGTAGGGTCATACAACCACAACACCAACTGTCTCACATAGACCTACAATATAAGCACCAGCAAAACACACACATTACCATACTCGGAGAATACAAATATTAATCTGAAAAAGAGAGAGAGTGTCCTCCTAAGCAGACAAGTGAGCAACATACACCTCCAAGCACATGCCAGAAAACACATAATACACCAAAGCAGTGTGCCTCACAACAGGCCCTAAGGCAAAACAACATACCCAACATACTAGTAATAGGTGACTTCATAGTCAGGCACACAGATGTTCCACTCGTTCAGCTGGACAAGGGGAAGGTTACTGTCAGTTGTCTGTCAGGTGCTATGATCCACCACATAACACAAGCACTTACATCACTCCAGAACAGGTACATATATGATGTGTTCTTTGTCCATGTCATTGTGAATGATCTGAGACATACCTCCCAGGACAACATGACAATAGATATATATTAGCTCTATGATCATGTAGCCCAGGCTGGTATGACACTGACCTTGAGTAGCATCTTACCTTCACCTACATGATACTACAATATAACAGAAAGACGATAACCTTCAACAATTAGCTGAGCTTCTGGTGTCATTCAAAGGGGATCCAGTCTCTGTCTGCCTGTGATAGACAAGCCTTGTTGCTTCACTACAGATGGTTTGCACCTGTCGCCCCTATGCTTCTGAATACTGGCCAAGGCTCGTGCTGTCCCCATATTACCATTTTTAGGCAAGGCTCAAAGGTTTATAGGTAGGTACTAGTCTATCGGCCCTGGGGCCTATACAAGGCCAGCCAAAAAGGTACCTTGGCTTTTGCCACCCAAGAAATTTATTTTCCTGTGCCACGGTCGTGCAGAGACACAGAAGTGATCCCCAGGGTGAATTTTCTATTTCCCATCCAATAATCAAGATTTTCTTTGAAGAGTGCTAATGAGGAGCTTTGTTTGATATAGATAGGTAGTTTATTCTGGAGTATGTGACGTCTGTGGGACAGGAATCTATCCCTCCGGCATGTTCTGTTTATTGTGGTGACAAGGTTTAGGTCCCTAGAGTGTGTAGGTTCATAGGTAGGTACTAGGCTATCTGCCCAAGGGTATTTATAAGCCTAGCCATAATGTGTTGGCTTTTGTCTCCCTTTTAAATTAGTTTCCTGGGCCTCTGTCTAGCAGGGCCACTGAAGTGATCCCAGGGGTAAATTTACAATTTCCCATCCACTCGTCAAGATTCCTCTTGAAGAGAGTCAGCGAGGGGCTCTGCCTAACATCAATTGGGATTCTATTCCAGAGTGCAGGAAGTCTCTGGCACTGGAATCTATCCCTCCAGTACATCCTGTTTATTGCTGTGCTGAGGTTTAATTCACTGGAGTGTGTGGCTCTAAGATATTTGGTTTTCTTGAAGTGGAACATGTCAATTAATTCCAGGTTGGACATGGCCTTATACGTCAGGCATAGATCACCTCTGAGCAGGCAGTAAGCAACCGAGTAGAGTTGGGGTTTCTTTAGTCGAGCTGCATAGGGCATCTCTTTGAGGCCCATGATCCTCTTGGTGAGGTACTTCTGTGGTCTTACCAGCTGTTGCATGTGCCGATTAAGGTACATACCAAATGGGGCATTGTACTCTATTATGGGCCTAATGAGTGATGAGTAGAGGGGCACAATGACCTCTCTTGATCTAGAAGTGAACCCTTTTGTGATTAGGTGGGCTACATAGAAGGAATTTCTAAACACTTTGGCAATGTGATTATCAAAGGAGAGTCTACTGTCCACCTGTGTACCAAGGTCTCTTATCACACTTTCAGTGTTAAGTATACTACCGCCAATGTTGTAGTTCATGGGTACAGAGTTTTTACCAAAGGAGATGACAATGCACTTTTTGGCATTGAGCTTGAGGCCATGGCTTTGACACCAGGCATCTGTCTCAGTGAGGCCCTTTTGTAGGATGTCCACATCGTTAGTAGTTTTGATTATGGCTCCTAGTTTACAGTCATCTGGGAACTTCATTAGCCAAAGACCTTCTGTGTTAGCCTGTACTTCAGGGAAGTAGATACCAAACAGGACAGGACACAGGACTGAACTCTGTGGCACTCCACTTGTCACTGGTCTGAAGTCAGACTTGGAATCTGCTACTTTCACAGTGTGGGTTCTGTCAGTGAGCCAGTTGGCAACCCATCTTGTGACATAGGGATTTATACCTAGTTTAGTGAGTTTATCTATAATTCCAGAGTGAGGGATGGTGTCAAAAGCCTTGGAAAGATCTAGATAGGCTGTGTGAACCACCTTACCCTTGTCTACGGCTTTGGTGACTGCTTCAAAGAAGTCTATCAGGTTTAGGAGACATGATCTGCCTTTTACAAGCCCAAAATGGTTGTGATCCAGAGTTTGGAGATTACCAATGTCTTTTTGTTTATAAGTTCCATGATGATACATTCCATGGCCTTGCAGACCAGGCTCATCAGGCTAATGAGGCACTAGTTCCTGGGGTCCATGGTGGCTTCCCCCTTGTGTAGTGGGATAACCGTCACTGTGCACCATTCAGCAGGCACAAAGCCTGAAGTGAGGCTATGATTGAACATGGTACATAGGTGTGGTGCCAGTTCATTTTGTAGTTCATGTAGAACGCTGCCTGGGATGTTATCTGGACCCATGGATGCTGTGTTCCTGGCTTTGGAGAGTGGTTTTTACCTGTGCAGCCGTGATGACAGCAACTTTGCATTCTTCCGGTATAGAGATGGGCTCTTTCATGGGTGAGAGGGGGTAAAGTTAGCACTGATCCTATCTGCCAGGACGTTGGCAATATCAGTTGGGTCTGTATATTTAGTGCCATTGTGCTATAACGCAGAACAGATCTGAGTGTTGCTATTGAGATTCTTGACATAGCTATAGAATGCTTTGTGGTTGTCTTTAGAATCAGTGGTGATTTTGTTTTCGTAACTAGCTTTGGAGGATTTTATCAGGGATCATAGCTTCTTAATGAGGCTGACCAGGGAGCTCCTCCACTCATGGAATTTTACCCTCTTTTGTAACAAGTTTCTTCCTTCTGTTGTGCAGTTTGTTTATGGCAGGGGACCACCAGACTGGCTTCCTTTTCTTGGAGGTAGCGTCTTGGTTCTGTTTGCGATAGCACGATGCATGCACTCATGTAAGTGCTTATAAAGTACAATTGTGAAGGATTCAGTAGTTGTAACTGTATTGTCCATCTGCATGGGTGTCCTGAAGTTCACCACTTCTGTCTTAAGAAGCAGGAAGCTGACTTTGGAGAAATATTTTAACATGGTTTCCTTAATGGGGGGGGGGGGGGGGTGGAGCCAGAATGTGGATATGTAGGGTAATTAGCTTATGGTCAGATGGGACCAATGAGGCATTGACTTCAGGTGTGGAACACTGGTCACTCAGGACAAACCAAACCCCATAACCAACACAAATAACCACAAAGTGAGCTAAATGCTACTCATTGCCAGAAGTCTCAGCCTCCAGATGCACACACTCGAGGCACTTCTCAGTATGGAGAATGTTGATATCTGTGCAGTAACAGAAACCTAGTTCAAGGCTCCAGAGAGCACACCAGCACTACCAGGAAACTACTCATTCCATACCTTTCAGCATCAGAACCTGGATCATAGCACATAGGGTGGGGATGTATCCATATTCATCAAGGATACCTACATCTCTCTCTACATCCTCTCTACAGAATATGTACCCATAGAATGTTGCACAGCAACATTCTTCCCACTCCACAAGGGTGGGGCTACTAAAGACCCTTGGCATTCACACTCTATGAGCCTGATGAGTCTGATCTGCAAGGCAATAGAGCCAATCATAATGGAAGTCAACAATAAAGACAGAGGGAACCTTCACACAGTTGAGCACACCCAGTTTGGCTTCATCAAATGAAGATCACGCTTCCTGAACTGGGTGGATTTCTTTGAGACAGTTACCCAGGCTACAGATGATTGAAATGAGCTCCACACAGCCTACCTATACCTCGCTAAGGCCTTTGACACCATTCCCCAGTCAGGTATCATAGATGAACTCACCAACCTGGGCATGAATCCATACATCACAAGATGGATTGCAAACTGGCTCACAGATAGATCCCACAAATTAAGAGTTGCTGGCTACATGTCAGACTCTACACTGGTAACAACTGGTGTTCCCCAGGGTTCAGTCCTGGGGTCCCTCCTGTTTGGTATAGACTTCTCAAAAGTACATGCCAACACAGGAGGGTTGTGGTTGACTAAGTTTGCTGGAAACTGCAAAGTGTTTGCCATAACAGATTCCCTGGATAACATAAATATTCTCCAGAAGGGACTCTATGAGACATGTGTGGTGTCAGAATCATGGACTCAGTCTCAATGTGAAAGAATGCATAGTAATCCCCTTTGGTGAAAACAAAGTACCCACAAACTATCACATAGGTGTTACCCCCTAAAAACTGATACGGTAATAAGGGATCTGGGGACACAAGTAGATAGTCATCTTTCCTTTGACAACCATGTTGCCAAAGTGATTAGGAAATCCTGTGTGGCCCACCTACTCAACAAAGGGTTTGCATCAGGATCAAAAGAGGTAGTGGTGGCCCTCTACTCTTAAGTCATCAGACCCATCATTGAGTACAATGCACCATTTTGGATGTACTCGACTAAGCATATCCAGCAGCTGTAGAGACCACAGAGGTACCTCACCAAGAGGATTACTGGCCTCAAACAGTTGTGTTATGCAACACAACTGGTAAAACTAAATCTGTTCTCCATTGCGTACCGCCTACGCAGAGGCACACTCTGCCTAACATGCAGATACATGTCCAACACATAACTGCTGGACATGCTCCATCTACGGATAACAAAATTGAGTCGCACTACACACTCCAGGGATATGAACCTCATCACAACAATGAATACAATATGTTGGTGGGATAGAGTACCATCCCAGACACTTGCCTTACTGTGGAACAGAGTCCCAATGTACATCATACAGAGCTCCTCGCTGACACTCTTCAATAGGAACCTTGATGAGTGGATGGAAAACAGACAATTCACGCCAGGCATCACATCAGCAGCCCCACTAGAAAGGGGCTTAGGGTACTAACTATTAGAACGAGGGCTTGGGAGACTACCCAATGGGGTGGTGAAAGCTGCACAACTTGCCTAGGCTAATATATGCCTTCGTGAAGATAGCCTACTACATACCTATGAACCTATGTGACAGGTACATGTCTACAGATAGTAGATGTGTACTTCATTGTACAGTTATGTTGTACACTAGGCACATGCTTACAGATACTGGTGGCTGTTATGTACAGTGGGTGAGATGTGCACCTCATGTCTTTTGTGCCATTGGGATGTGTGCTGGGTGCGACAGTCCTGGATGGCTCCCTGTCATGGTCACCCTCTTACACACATCTCTGCCCATCCATCTTTATACTGTGTTCCCCCTACATATATATAGGTACATAGGTGGGCAATAGGCTATCTGCCTGAAGGCATCTATTAGTATGGCCAGAGTGTGCAGCTATCACCAGACATGAGGTTAGTTCCCTATGCCTCTGTGTAGTAGAGCTGATGAAGTGATCCATGGTGTGACAGTTCAGTTTCACATACACTCATCAAGGCTCCTCTGGAAGAGTATCAGTGAGGGACTCAGCTTAATGTAGGTTGGGAGCCTGTTCCAAGCAAGGGAAGTCTGTGAGTTAGTAATGTATCCCTCCAACATGTTCTATTTATTGTTGTGATGATGATATCCCTAGAGCATGTGGCACAGTGAGCTTGGGTTTACTTCAGATAGAGCATATACATCAGTTCTGCATTGGACATGGACCTGTCTGTTGGGCAGAGACGCCTGAGTAGACAGTATGCAACAGAGTACAGATTGAATAAACTAGGAAAGTAAAACAACCAATGGAAATACAAAAGGCTGTGAAGAAGGAACGGATGCTCGAATAGCTGAATAATTTATTGTAAAGCGCTTTTCGTTTGCCTCCTTTGGCAAACTTCTTCAGACAAAACTAGTGTTAAAAAACAGGCTCTTATATAACAATTGCCATGATCAATTAATCACAATTAAGTGGTGAATACATTTTAAAGCTATACAGTCACATAAAAGCTAAACGTCGTAAATTAAGTCCAAAATTTTTAGGAAACAAGTATAAAGACGAATATAAAAAACAAGTGTAAAAACAAACATATTAACTAGTAACCAACAAATACTCACTATAATAATGGATACTGTACAGAAAAATGACAAAATTGTACATGCTAACTTATAAAAACTCATGCTTGGTTGAATCACACTAAATAATCATCTTTTAAAACTTAATAATTTTAAAATACTAGAAATTGAACAATGTTCGTTCAACCCTGGATAGTGATAAGCATTTAACCTAATCTGCCATATTAACTCACGTTCCTCCAACCTGACTTGAGTTGGGCCACCCCTAACTTCATGACAAATCTGGTCTATGACCATAAACGTAAAAGAATGGTCAGGATACGAAGATATATGCTTAGCTAAAGCATTGTCTAACTTCACCTTTTTAACCGCATAAATATGTTCGTACATGCGGTCACAGAGTCTACGCTCCATTTTGCCTACATAAAAAGCTGGACAGTTCTGGCATAAGGCTAAATAAACTATCATGGTAGAATTACAATTAGCTCTACACTTTAAATAGAACTGTCTGTTACACACTCTAAACTTATTGGATTCAATAACAAATTTACAATAGTTGCAGGCCTGGCATTTATACATACCCTTAGTCTTTGACCGTAAAGGCTGTTGATATTCAAACATTGATTTTAAGTTTCTTGCTTTCCTGTATGTAACTTGTGGTGAATGGCCCAACTTCACAAAATCATTAGTGTCGATTTTAAACAAATCCCAGTTTTTCTTAATAATATTCCAACAGATGTTACTGTCAGTATTAAAGGTAGTAATGAATCTAGGGTTTTGAGTAGTGTCAAACCTAGAAGAGTGCTGGCAAGTTGTCTCAATATCGGCATTAATGTCAGTGACCTGGTGATATAAACCCTTAACTTGTAGTAGTGGTCTGTAAAAATTATTACTACGTTTGTTTGTGACTTCATTGATAAGCTCATCCAGCATAATCTCAGGGTAGCCACGAAACAAGAACATGCTCTTAAGTAGCTCACATTCATTGATAAAGTCAACTTCATGGCTCACTATTCTGGCTGCCCTGACAAGTTGTCCCTTAACAACAGCTTTTTTCTGAAAAAAAGGGTGACAATTAGTGTAATGTAAGAAAGAATTGGAAAATGTTGTTTTCCTATGTACTTTGGCAACATAACAGGACAAGTTCAAATATTTGGATAAATAAATGTCCAAATAAGCGATATTTTCATAACTGAAAGTAAAAGTGAAATCCAAGAATTCAGTAGTGTTATTGAAGTACTTGACTAATCTACTTCCAAAAAACTCGTCTCCATTTAGTAAAATAAAAATATCATCTAGATAGTGGGTGTAATAAACAATACCTTCCTGGGCTAGTTGGTTATTAAATACATATGTATGTTCCCATTGGGCCATTACTAAATCAGCTATACTGGCCCCGCATGGGGAACCCATAGCTACACCCACTGTCTGCAAATAAAAGTTTTTGCCAAACATAAAATAATTCTTACTGAGAACCAATTCCATTAATTCATTAGATAATTCAATGTCCCTATTACTAGCTCCTTTCCTCTTCAACATTCCACCAACCCAATCAATGGCTGTAGTATGTGGAATGCTTGAATACAAATCCTTCACATCAACTGTAAGGAAATTGTACTTGGCATTGAAATCTAAAGCATTGATTTTCTCTAAGAAGGACCATGAGTCCTTGCAAATCTGATTTTCTTGAATTACGTACTTCTGTAAAATCGCATCTACTACTTTGGCGCAGGCATATGTGGGTGACCATCAACTAGAGGGCGCATAGGGGGATTAAAAATGTCCTTATGTATTTTCGGTATACCAAATAAATATGGATACCTAGGATACATTGTAGTTACATAATTGTATAGTTGTTGATCAAGACGCCCTTCTATAAACATTTCTTCTATACAGTTCTTTATTATGTTATAAGCTTTGTTTATTTCTGATCTAGAACTTAAAGAATAAGAAGAAGTGTTCAATAAACATGTCATGTGTTCAAAGTAGTCTGTATTGTCAAAGCAGGTGTTCTGGACAATAAAATAAAATTGGACAATGAGTTTAATAGACTTATTTAACAACTTAAGTACTTGTAGTACATAGTTTGATTATGACAGGGGTCCAATATATTATATGGGTCTGTTTTCATATCACTGTGTGCACAAGGCAGGATTGGTGAATAGTGACATGTGACTGGAGTAAGAACTGCAACTGCTAGATATGTGTGGTCCACTGTTGTACTCAGACATGGCCTAAGTGTGTGAACATGCCCAGTATGACCTTTCAGTATGTTGCTGACTGACATTTGCTTCGTTTGTTTGTGTGTGTGAGCATGCCCAGTATGACCTTTCAGTATGTTGCTGACTGAAATTTGCTAAATTTATTTAAGTGTGTGAGTATGCCTACTATGGGCATATATACTATATGTGTGTGAAAAATCAAGTTGTTTTTTACTTCAGGGCTCACCTTTGTGTTGTACATTGACAGGAAGCACGCTGTGTCTGCAAGGCTTCCATGAGTCAATTTGCATAGACTTATCAACATTTCTACATACAGGGGGAACAGCTATTATTTGTACATTTCTACCCGGGGGGGGGGGGACAACTGATTGTTACTGTGGGTGTACATAGGATGAGGGGTACACCTGACACTTTTACACATTTGCTAGGCCTGCACTGCTATGTCAGGTACTCCATTTCAGTCTGTACTGTTGCCTATCGGACTGGCTTGAGGCATACCACTGTACTACAGACCTTAGTTTCCAATTACACGCATATTAGTTTGTGACTTCACAGCCTACCCAACCCACATCATACTGCATGGCCTGCTGTTATCTGTCTGCATAGGCCTGGGGGGAGGTTGCTCATATGCCTCTTCAGAGGGCATGATACAGCATTTGTTTGTGTTTGCATTTGTCTACAATTGTCCTGCTGGCTGTGACTGTTAGGTATGTGACCCCCCCCCAACTGGTATGTGTGACTGACTTAAGTTGTGTCTGTGCCAGTGAAATGCTGTCATGGCTTAGTGGTTCAGTACTGTGACTATAGTGCACAGTATCCTGAGTTCGAGCCCTGTCACTGCTTTTTATTTTCCTGCTGGGCAGGCCTGACTGGTTAAGGAACAGTAAAGCAGGTGTGAACGTGTTTACCCGACTTTGCTCGACTTTGCCGAACATTGCCCCACTTTGCCCGACGTTGCCTGACATTATGCTGGTTAGCACGGTGCGCAGCTACACACAATTGTATTTAAATATGCTCAATACTGGTAAAATGTGCTTAGCGGTGCTTTATATTGCTTAAAATAGGGACTCATGCCTCAGGTGGTGCTGCAGGGCTGCCAATGTCGGATGCACATATTACAATCCCTATACATGTTTGAAAACAGGTAGTGTCAAGTTAGGCATCCCTTTTACTGTATGTGTGAGTTAGAGAGAGGTGTCATTTCCAGGGTTCCTACTGAGTCAGTGTATGTGCTATGCGTTGCCTCTTTGCCAAGGCCAGGGCATACTGGGCACGCCTCCTTCTGCCTACTGGGGCAGGCTCAGGTTGTTCCTCCTCTGAGTTACGCTGTGCCTATGCAGGCCTTGGCAATGGTGGGGGGCTGTTTGGCCCTGCCCCATGTTGTTCCTGCTGCAGCTGTTTCCGCAGGATCATATTGTGTAGCATGGCACATACCATGACAATTTGGGTACATGTAGTTGGTGAGTACTGCAAGGCTCCACCAGATGTGTCCAGGCACCAGAACCGTGACTTGAGCATCCCAAACACACGCTCAATTATGTTTCTTGTTTGTGCGTGTACCTCATTATGGAGTTCTTGTTCGGGTGTGTGTGCATTTCTGATGGGTGTCATCAGCCACGGCTCCAGTGTGTATCCAGCATCCCCCACTAGGTGACCATCAGGGATGTCCCCATTGACAAATCTCTGGTACAGCTGCGTCAGATGCCAGATGTGGGAATCGTGATAGCTTCCAGGGCAGCCAGCACACACATTCATTATTATGCCTTGGGCATCGCACACAACCTGGCAGTTGATGGAGGGGAAGCCCTTGCGGTTGATGTAGACCCTACCCCACTCACCGGGTGGTGCTTTGATGTGCATGTGTGTGCAGTCTATTGCACCCACTACCTCAGGGTATTCTGCTATTTGGTGTAAAAGATGCATATTGCTGGCCAATGCCTCACAGGAATTGGGGAAATATACGTGCTCACCGACATGTGCTGACATGGCATCCAGGAACTGGTGCAGTACCCTGGATGCTGATGCCTGTGAAATCCCCATCATATCACCAGTTGGACTCTGGAAGGTACCTGTAGCTAGTATACTTAGGCCAACACATACCTTGGTATCCACTGGGATGGGTTCCCCTCTGTTGGTTCTGTGTGTGAGGCGTGGCTGGCGCAGCTCAACGGTTTGCTGCAGGAGGTCTCTGTCCACCCTATAGTGCTCCACTATCTCCAGCTCATGTAGCCCCTGGTAGGTTACCCTGGGTCTGTACACTCTTCTCCATCTCCTCACCATGGGTTGCTCAGCAGCATTCACAACATCACCACCCTCAGCACCTTGCACATGTTGGTTTATGATAGCAAGAGCAGCCCCTAACATTTTGTCTGACTTTAAAGTTTTTAAACTTTCCCTCTTTGTATACTGCTCTTCTTGGGAAACAACAGGGAAGAATGCTGTTTCCAGAGTTTAAAGTGCTGGGCTGGCTAGTCTGCTGCCTGTGTAATTGGCTGATTCTGATATATTTTACCTGGCAGCTCTGCTAGTTCTCCTTGGTTAACATCCTACTACTTCTTTTCCTTCCTTTTCCGTTTCTGTTTCCACCCGGGGCAGTGCTGCTCAAACACGCGCACACACATGCACACATTTGCAAGAAATTTCAGATATTTTTGCAGTGTGCACATTTGATTTCTGGTTTTCAAAAAGGACAACTGTAGATACGCCTCTTGCAATCCTGAGCAACTCAGGGCAAACACAAGACACTGTGCTCCAATTAGCTTACGGCCTTTCTGACACACACCCTCATGATGTTACCTATATTGTACTCTACTACTCACCAACTCCTACACTTACACTCTTGGGACATGGCTTACATGCTGGGGAAAATTGGGATTCACTATCCTTATCCTCATTTGCATAGGATTGCCTACTAATGCATGGTTACATCTCTCACACTGAGCTTCTCCCCCTTAGCAACCAGTACTCAGTGGCCGTGTTGTCTTCAGCCTGCCATTCACCTGCATGGCAGGATAAGCTTTTTAGTGAAAATGGCTATTTTTGGCTATTTTTAAATTATTTTTTGTTTTTAAAGCGCCACACGTTTGCGCGGTGCTGCGCTACGCTTAAACATCAGAGATCTGGGGGAAAAAAAGTTAAATTTTAATAATTTTAAACATTTATAAATGCCAATGGCCTTATATTTGGCCATTGGCATGCCTCCTCAACTATATGCATCCTTTATTTGGAGCTGTCATATCTCCGTTTAGCTATTTGCAGAACGGTACTCGGTTACCAACGGAGTACATTTCTGCAGATAACACTAATCTTCCACGGACAGGTTAGTCTTTCCTGGATTTCAAATTTACCTCATTTGCATAGCTTTCAGCAGCAAATGAGGTAACTTGCATACCATGATGCTGTCCGTGCAAGAATAGCTTTAGCAGCTCTCGTGCATGCCCCTGCCCAGCTGTTCCTGGATCGCACGTCAGACATATTGCCTGTTTGACATCTTACTCTACTCTACAACTCTGTGCAAGCTTTCGTAAATCCGGCCCTATATTGCACAATCTAGGCCAATTAATGAATTCATTCATTCATTAGTCATCGAGTAAAGTAAAACAAAGACAATATAAATTCTGCAGCAGCTTAAGTTCAACAATCCACAAGTCATACAAATCTCAGAAATATTGCTGCATACAACACACTGTTTTTAGGGGGGGGTAAGGAGTAGGAAACCTACACCTTATTTTCAACCACCCTGTGTCTTCTCTGTCATCAGGAATAGCTATACCATCTGACATCACGCAGTACAGATCTGACCTACTTGAATAGCTAATAATGCTGTTTTGTTGCAGCATATACCTCCAGTAAACATAGCCAGAGTGTGGACAAATGGGGCTCTATGCAGGGTAATTACACAGAACCCTGAAAGCCATACCGATATCCCATTACTTGGCTGTTCTCCCCAATTACCATAAACACTGTTCAAACCTGATAGTGTACATACTATGTACTTTTTTCTTTTACAGTTATCACAGATTTGCATTTCATTTAAAACTTTGATTTCATATTTTACCAAAAGACACTGGCAGACTTTTTCTAACAAAAGAAAAAAAGAGCACTCTCATATTGAAAACAGACTTAGCATGACAAACTGAAATGAAATTCTCTTCCTTTGAAACTCACACTTGGTGAAAATGCATCTGGCAACCAATTAAACTACAAGAGGCGTGCTGAGATTCATACTCTAATAGTATATAGTGAAGTACTAATTAGCACATATGTGAAGGGCATATAGATTTAAAAGATAAATGTGTAATGCATTTCCAAACAGCCTATGAAAGCTTACTGTACACAAGTGTCCCTTTTCAGGAGCAGCCCAAGAGTACCGTCTGATGAAGTAACTTGACAGAGTAACATGGAAGACAAATGAAGGTTGAGGGAATCAAATTATGTACTGCAGAAAAGAGCTCATAGCCTTACTCATCTGCACTAAGTGTTAGACAAATGGTTGTAACTCAAACACAGTTCATTTCTCACCTGCAAAAAATAAGTCAAATTAAAAATGTTTTCATAGTTGCATTATAACATTAAATTCATAGACTTCATGCTGGTTAATTTATTCACAGCTGAATAATACACACACTGTCAACAATCAACAGAACAAGGATCACATCCAAAGAATAGGGCTAATGTGATAATACTTTAGTTTATTACAATTACTTTCTCTTCTTTTGCACCATAACTATTGTGGTTCATATGTAGTTACTAGGCTTGCAGTCCAGTGGACCATTTAGGAGCCTAGCTCAATTTTCAAATCGACCCAAAGCACCATCTAGTTAACTAAAATCATTAAGTAATATAGTTAAATAGGTAAATAAAATAAAATGACATGCTCAAGGACAGAGCATAGATATGAAGCAAAATCGGAGATGTTCTGCAAAACCTAGGGCAGATAAGAGCAGCTAACCTAAACCACTTAAAAAGTTAACAGAATATCAAGTTTTACATCCACATGTATTTTGTCTAAGAAGTTAATGATGATCTGAGAGTGTGGAGGACTAAGGGTGTTGCTTACTGTTGCTAAGGTACATGGTTTGACTCTGTGCAAGTTAATTGACATCACAGGGCCTCCTAACTGGGAAATTCTGCACACACACACACACACACACACACACACACACACACACACACACACACACACACACACACACACACACACACACACACACACACACTCACTTTCTCAGGTCATAAAGAAATAAAAGTGGAGCACTGCTGCATACAGAAAACTGTACACTAGGTGTCATTGCTTTTGCCATGTATAATTCATGACTGCCTTCCTGCGTCATAACACAAAGAAATAAAAGTGGTGGTAGCTTGCTTGATGCATTACACAAACAGTTTCAGTACCTGGACTGAAGCTTCATCGCTGTTACCATCTACTGTATTCCTGTGTTTCAAAATCATGTCCCAGTTCTATCACTTGCTCTGCATCCCAGCCCATTGATACAAAACATTTATCAGTGAAGAGAGGTATTGGCCTGGGACTCAGAGTAAATAATAACAGAGCTGTTGCAGAAAATCTGACATCTGACTTTTTTTTTAAATTAGCAGCCCAGCAGAAATTTGGACTTTTTTTTTATTTAATTGATGTTAGCAGCTGTACCCCAAAGATAACACCAGGCCCTAGCCTGCTGCCTAGGTCCCATTCTGTTGTGTCTGGCCCTGTATGCAGCCATACCAGGTCAGGAAATATGATACATAAGAAAAACTGATGGTGCAATGTAGTAGTCCAGGAAGTAATCAAATGGAAGAAGGAGCGCTGAAAAAAGTAGGAGATAGGAAAGATGGACCAGGCTATAAGGAACATTGGTTTGCTAACAAAAAGGCTACAAAAGCAGTCACAATAGCAAAGAACATTGCATCAGAGGCACTCTAACAGCACTAAGAAAACTGAAGTCAGAGGAAATCAGCAGACTTGTATGAGGTCATAAAAAGAGCAACAAATGCAGCCACTGTAGATAAACTTCACCTTCTCCAAGAATTTGGAACAATAAGTATAAGTAGAAAAAATGGAGAACGGAGAGACCACAGCATAAAACCAACGATTTATTCAAGTCCAAAAATTCAACAGGTACCTGTTGAATTTTTGGACTTGAATAAATCATTGGTTTTATGCTGTGGTCTCTCCGTTCTCCATTTTTTCTACTTATACTTGTATGAGGTCATAGCAGATATGATCATGATATTTTTTTAACAAGAAACATCTTTATTAAATTATCACAGATGACATAGGCAATCATACATTTATATAAATGAAAACGAATCATATCAACATAATTTTACTTGCAAATATTATACATCACTTATAATCTATCCACTCATTATCAATCAAACATTACATAGCTCATTCAAATCCTGCATTCTTTTAAACCTCATTCCTCCTCTGCATGTATTATTCCCACAATTCCCATTTTTCTATGCAATTTGCTCCTTCCCTTTTCTAAAGATCCTGATTCCAATTGTTTTATCTCTGTTACTATACTCACTACTTCTAGTATAGTTGGTTTAGGCTTTGATTTCCATTGTCTAGTAATTGCTTATTTTGCAGCCACCATAATTAGACACAGAAAGGCCTAGGCAACTCCAATTCTGTATCATAGCTCAAAAAAATAATTTCCTTCATTACCCCAATTTGCTCACCCAGTATCTCTGACAGAGTTATCTGCAGAGAATCAGTAAGTCTGCCAACTAATTACACACTCAGAATATATGTTCCCAATTACCTCTGTCTTCCCCATCACACCTCTAACATTTGCTGTCTACCTGAGGAAAAATTCTTTGAAGTGTACTTGGAGTATAAAAATGTCTGTGTAATCACTTCCAAGCAAAGATCCTAAATTTTCTAGAATTTGTTGCATATTTTGGAGACATGAATATATCCCCCATTATTTCTTTGTGAAGTGTTTATCCAGTCTCTCTTCCCAATCCTTTCTAACCTCCTATAATTGATTCTTACAGTTATCGTACAATATTTTGCATGCTCTTCTAATTATTCCTTTTTAAAAAGCAGTTTCTGTTCTAGATTTTACTAAAAACCTCTACCAGTGCTGGTCTTTTGCTTAGGATCTCCCTATTTATTTCTCTTTGCCTATATGCTGCTTTCCCTATCTAGGATTGATATCAACCTCTAGCCTGGAATCCAAATAAATTCTTGGCCTCTTTCCATTCTATTACATTTCCCTGTCTAATTATTTGCTCCCAATACCTTGGTTCTTTTGCCAGTTTTCTCCAATAAATTCCAGTGCTTCTTGCCTAATGTCTGTATACCTAATTGCAGTCATGTCTATTGGCAGAATCTCCTTTCTCCATTCCTGTGTTGACTTATTTCTTACAGTACTTTCTACTACTTTGTGAATATAATAATCTGTGTGATTATTGTTATTCTCATTAAGGATCTGTATCCAAACTCCCAGTCTTTCCTTGTTTCTTGAGCTTCCCTCCTGTTTCATCATCATCAATTTCTACTTTGAATTACAGATTTCTGCTTGTGTTATGTATAGCAGCCTTAACTGCATAGCTCTAAACTATCCCTTCAAATTGGATAATCCCATACCACCTTGTTCTATTGGAAGAATCAATTTATCACACTTGACTCTCACTGTCTTCCCCTCCCAGATAAAATCCTAGATCTTCTATTGCTATCCACAACTTCTCTTCTGGTTGATAAAAATATGCCTGATCTGGGTTTACAACTAAAGGGACTAAAATATTTTAACTGCTTGTATCTTACTATCCATATCCATATAACAGAGCTTCTAGTTTCTCAGCTTTTGTATTATCTTTTGTTTAGTCTCTTCCCACATATCCTTAGCTGCCACAACAGAATCATTTTTAATCCATATTCACAAGTACTTCATTTTATCATGTCCCCATAAATATGGATATTGCTGTACCAGTTTGTGTGTATTTACATAATTTATAGCTACTTCCTTTGTTTTAGCTTCATTAATTTTGTATTCCAAAAAGATATGAAACTGCCTCAAAATGTTCCATAAAACTGACATATCCTTTTCTGGTTTCATCTCATATAAAATAATATCATCTACAAATTGAGCCAGCTTTTCTTGACTACCACACTAATTATATCCTTGAATTTTTGAGTCCCTTAATTTCTTTGCCAATGGTTCTAAATATAATGCAAATAACAAAGGGGAGAGAGGACACCTCTGCCTGGTTCCTCTGCTCAAGCAGAAGTTATCAGAGAGGACACCATCCACTTTAATTTTTACCTTCGATCCCTCCTATATTCTCCCAATCAACCTTATAATTTTATCAAAGAATGCAAATGCTTCCATTGCCAGCTCATAAACTCTCAGTTTACTCTGTCGGATGCTTTCTCTGCATCAAGACCCACCACCAACAGTGGTATTTTCTTGCATTCTGCTTCCCCCAGGATCATCAATGTTATATTAATGTTCTCAGATGTTTGCCACCCCTCCACAAAACAACATTGATCCAGATCTATCAATTTTGGCATCACATTTGCCATTCTTTTAGCCATTATAGACATAAGCACTTTATAATCATGGTTTAGGATTGAAATGGGCTTGTATAAAACTGGATCTGATAGGTCTTCACTCTATTTAGGTATTACACCAACCAACACTTTCTTCCAGGATGTTGGTGCTTCCCTAGCTCTTAAAATACTGTTAAACAAAACCTTCCAGATCTTTATCAGTCTTTTTCCCTCCTAGGGTACAAACTTCTACAGGAATGCCATCTATTCCTGGGGACTTTCCTTTGGAGTGAGTATATATCACCATTTTTATCTCATCTCCTACTATCCTAACTGTTAGTAATTGAACCTCATCTATCTCTAGCCTTGGCATATTTAATCCTTCCATAAACATTTCCATTTGTACCTTTTCTTGAGTTCCATATTTATTTGCTTTCTACAGACTTTCATAAAATTTCTGAAATGTTTCTAGTATTTCTGCAGGATCTTGTTATCTTCATTGTTATAGGCTCCCTAAGCTTAGAGACATCCCTTTCTACTTTCTGTTGGCTGAGTCTTTGTACTAAATGTTTTTGTGCTCTGGAGTTATCAAAAACAGTTGCAAATCTTTCTAAACTGATGCATAATGTCAAGTTAATTCCTTATTTTCTGTTTAGCATTCTGCAATTGCCACTCTTCTTGTTCTGTAAGATTCCCCTCATTCTGAAATAATTTAACATTTGCAGTCCACCTAAATAATTCTTGTTACTTCTTAACCACATCTCTCTTTTTTTATTCAAACCTATTTTTAAACTCCACTTTAATTGTATACTACTTCCTATCTATATTTTCAGAAGAAACATCTATCTCCTCTAATAGCTCCAGAATAATTTCCAGTAACCATTCCTTAAATTCCTCTCTTTTCAACAGATTGGTGGGAAAGTGCCAGTGTCTCATTTTTATTTCATTACCTTGCATCTTTATTTTAGCTATTATTGGTGTGTGATCTGAAATAGTTATTGGATGCATATCAAAACTTTCAATTAATTGCACATATTTCTGTGAAATGTAAGTTCTGTCTAGCCTAGCCCAATTTTTGTATCTTGGGGATTAATATATAAATTCACTCTGAACTCCTACTACTGAATTCACATCCTCCGTGCCAAATAAGCTTATACATTTCTTCAAAAGTCTACTCTCCTTTGTTATATTTTCCTGTCTGGGCTCCCCAGACACATCTTCACTGCTGCAAATCAAATGCTAGTCCCCGCCTCTAAGTAATATTCCCTGCTGAAAGCTGATTATTTCTCCCAGAATTTTCTTAAGCTCAATTATTGCAGGTTTAGGTGGAATAGGTAGCGTTGTCACCTGACAGTAAGACGCTGTCCAGTTTGATTCTCAGCTAGAGCGTCTTCTGCGTGGAGACATGCGTGAATGGGCGTACCTTCATTGAAGGTTGTGCATCAGGGCTGGTAACTTGGCACGTAAAAATCAACTACCAATCATTAGTGGACTGGAGTTCCACTGTGGTGACCCCTAACCGGGAAAAGCCAAAAGACACAAACAAACAAACATAAATAAATGCCAGTGTAATCCTCCTCCCTTGCCAGTAGCCACTTAGTACTACAAAGCTACCATTATTATCTATTTTATCCTCTCCTATCACTCCTGGAGCTCCTCTTGCATTCTGCTGAATAACCGTCCTGAAAACCTTTCTTTAACAAAGTCACATGTTCGTTTCTTTCCAAATGTGTCTCCTGTAGCATAGCTATTTGCACTCTACATTTTCAATATAGTTCACTACTGTTTCTTTTTCGTATATATCTGTGATACCATTAACATTTAAACATAATACAGAAATGGTCATTTTTTTTTTAAAGTTATTCCCACCTTTTATGTGTGACAGCTTTTTTGTTAAGTACCTAGTTCCAGCGTTTATGTTACATGCATACACTAATGCTTGGCAGGTTGATCTTTTATGCAGTTGTTTCTTGCCATATTCATTTAAGCCTGTCACATCTTACAAAAACTTTTGTTTTATTGAAAGTCACCAAACAAGACAAAACAAATACACCCCCACTACACCCCTAAATTTTAAATTAATACTAACACAAAAAACTATGTATATCTTCAAATATTCCTAGTAGGAACAATTGTCCCAAACTGACAGCCACACTCATAGATATCATATATAGTGCAGCCTGTGCTTCTACTAATTGCTATCGGGTTTTGTCTTATATTTATTGTTCTCCTGGATTGGGAAAACACTTGCATGCTTCCAGAAAACATTATTTCCTAGCCATTGAAAGAAAGAAGTATTCTGTTTTTATTGTTTTTTGTCAGATTGTCTCCATGGAGACATAACAACCAGATACATTACTTCTACGAGCATTTGTTTATTTGCTAGAAAGCTTTATTATATTCAATGTTCTTTTTTATTTATTTGGTTTCTGTTAAAATTTACTACTAGATCAAGTCAAGAGCCTTAATCCAGTCATTCCCCCATGCAAGAATGAGGAAAAAAGCACATCAATTTTCTAGCATCATACTCTTTTGACCAAACTTTTCTTCCTTTTTTTTACATTGCAGTGACTACATTTCTTAAAATTGAACAAAGAGAAATAAAAAAGAAGGGAAAAAAAACAGGAGCACATGTTACTTTAGTAGCCCCATTACTCTTGAAAATATCTGAGAAAATGTACTGATATGATCAAGATGTTTTGTGAGTTAGGGGAGAAAAATCTGCTGAAAATACTTGCAACAGTAGAGAGATAAAGACATATCCCGGATGGACTGCAGAATAAGCTTTCTATTGCCATTGTAGAATTACAAAGGGGACATTATCAGCTGTGGGCAGTATAAAAGTATCAACCTACCATCACACTGCATGAAACTGCTGGAAAGGATGATTAATAAATGCATAAGCTAAATAATGAAAATGTAAAATAGAAGATAAGCAGCACAGATTCAAATCAGGATGTGGCACAACCAGCCTCATGCTTGAAGTGAGACAAGTACTGGAGAAGAAGCTAGAGATGAGAAAAGAGTCCAACTGGGTATTCCTAGACTTGGGAAAAGGTATAATAATGTCCCAAGAAAGCTGATTTGGGCAGTCCTGAGATAATTCAAAGTCCAGGAAACATTTGTAGAAGCAGTGCAGGCTAGATACAATGACCCAGTGATACAAGTACAAACAGTGTTCAGACACACAGGGGGTTCCCAGTGGATGGGGGGGGGGGGTATATCCATTAACCTCTTTGATGAAATGCATGTTCATGCATACCCTATAGTTCTGTTAACTTTCTAAGTAATTTAAAGTTGTCTGCTCTTATCTGTCTCAAAGTTTGTTGAGCATCTCTGATTTTTCCTCATATTTCATACTGTAAAGCATACCTGGACTTAAGCACTGAGTCCACTGTTGTTCATACTGGTGATGGACTGCATCTCACACATTTGTACAGCAGCTTTGTTGGAGGGGACAGACTGACAAATCTTTTTGCAGATAATGTAGCATTACAAGCTAACTCTGAAAAAGAACTTCATCAACGGATAGAGGAATGAAATGCAAAACTGAAGACTCATGGAATAAACTAATCAGTGAAGAAAAAGTTGTCATGATAGCAAATGGAGGAAATAAGCAGAAGAAGAAGATTAAACCTGAATAAGGGAAAATAGTGGAACAAGGTAGCCACTGCAAGTATCTCAGAGGTATGGTTGAGAAGAAGAGGTATCTGAATGATGAAGTCAAAGCTAGAAACAGAAGTGTTGCAGCCAATTGTCACAGAGTGTAGTGTGTGACAGAAAAATGCCAAAGAAGCTGAAAACTAAGGTGTACAAATCAGTAGTGCAACCAGTAGTACTGTATGGTACAGAAACCTGGGCAGTGAAAGCAGAGCAGTTGAGGAAGCTGGAGGTGATGGAGATGAATTGCCTGAGATGGACTGTAGGATGCACACTGTGGGAGAGATAAAGAAATAACGACATCAGAGCAGAAGCCAAAGTAGTTCCAACTGGAGAGAAGGTCAAAGAAAACAGATGACACTGGTTTGAGCAAAGGTGCAGGAAAACAGAAGATTTAATGATGAAAATTAGGGACAGATAGGAAAAAGGCAAGAGGAAATGAGGGCATCCAGCACAGAGATGGATGAATTGTTTGACTGAAGACCTGACAGTTGAAGATGATAGGAAAGTGGCATTGAATCAAGAGAGATGGCAACAGCTGACGTGATACTCTGAAAACATGTAGAATATGGAAAAAAGGGGTTAATAATGATTATAACAATATCTTGTTTTTTTTTTTCATTAAACATTCCCTAGTGCAATATAACCTAGCTAGAATGCATGTACACCCATTTAATTTATCAACACGTTTCTTAAAAGATAAGTTGTACAGTTATTTGCCAAGGTTTGGAAGTAAATTGGAAGCATATGTAAGAAAGAAAAAGACAAAATCTGAGTTGGCAGTAAACTATAGTCTGCTTTAAGCAGACAGAAAGGTTTCAACATGCAAAGTATTCCAAAAATGTGATTCAAACCTAAGGAGGTCTAAGGTCTATGCAATCAATGTCTGTACGAATGAAGGTAAAGTAATGAGATATCTACTGGGATATTGTTTAGTGACAGAATGGTCCGTTAGGGATGACTGACATAACAGATGGTGAATTCATTCAGTCTATACGGAGCTAACATCTAATTTGTGTGGATTAAAGACAGTGCTGGGAGAACAAACCATGTTGATAAAGCTAAGAGATGACAAAGGGCTGAGTCAGGTAATACCCTGACATTAGTGGGGAAAATTATCTGTTCATAAAATAGAAGTTCATTTTAAAAGTTTTTTTTTAAAGTGTTTATTGTAGATTGTACAGAAGAGGTTGCTACCTGAAAGTAAATCTAAGAGTATACTACTTACATTTGATAAGCTGAAAGAAATCTAATTAAAAAAGTGTAGTTTTTTTTTACTGAAACATGCATAATTCTTCAGAAGATTAATTTATTATTGGTTACGCTATGATACTGTATGAGTATTAAGGAAAATTTTGAAGTTACTAAATACAATTACCTGTGACAGAAAATGCTTGAGGGAGCTGAGCTGATTTTTTAGAAGATTAATCAGCCAGCAAACAGTTGAATTATCCAGTTATATTTCCTCCAGTGGAAAGCATGGTGTCTCTGTAGTTCACTTCTAAAATAACTAATAAAATAAACTGCTGGGTCATAAAAATCCTAAAGCAACCTTCGTTTTTGAGGAAATGTTTTCTAACCAGTGTCATTCAGTCAGTCTGATTCACTAATTTGACCTGTAGTGAAGTTTTATTTTTACCAGCTTACAGAATGTCACCACTTTTAAATGCTGCTGGAGATAAATAAGGAGATGTGTACACTGTGGTACCTGGTAGAATAGCAATAACAGGATAAAAGGAGAGGTGCATACCCGATTTGTCTTAATATGTTGAGAATGTATGAAAAAAACTTTGCAAAGGACATTCTGTAAATTGATTACACACAAACAGTGTCTGTTAGATGCGATCTGCAAATGGTAGCAGCTGCAGTCACATTCACAAAGGTAGTGATCCCTTTATTTCTTGCAGTGGGCTGAACAGAACCACAGTTTCAAGCTTAGTACTGACTTTATACTGATGCTTGAACAGTATAAGGAGGACAGAACCTTGCAATAAATATTCAGATCGTATGGGTTTGAGACTTGAATAAGGTCTAAAAACCGCCCCAGCATCAGCCCATTGTAGATGTAAACCTTGAATGTAGCTGGCAAAAACTGGAAATGTTAAGGCATGAAAAAGCATCCCCTGATGATTGCTTGAAGAGCTGTACCACAATCACTCAGTGATAGCCCGATAGTAAGCAGGCAACAAGGGGCAAAAACAAAGCAAAAAAATGATGAAAATGAAATAGGTTTTGGGGTAAATGTGAAGTATCTTTCGGCTTTTCCTGGTTAGGGGTCGCCACAGCGGAATTCCGGTCCGCTAATGATTGGCAGTAGATTTTTATGTACCAAGTTGCCAGCCCTAACACACAACCTTCAACGAAGGTACGCTCATTCACGCATGTCTCCACACAGAAGATGCTTTAGCTGAGAATCGAACAGGACAACGTCTTACTGTGAGGCGACAACGCTACCGCAGCACCACCACCGCAGCTTTGGGGTAAATGTGAAGTGCTAACCTAAAATACTCACAGCCTAGTCCATCTGTAGCTGGATTTGTATAGTATCTAGTTTTATGCATATAAAATTATTAATTAAAGTTCTGGAGGAAGATGAAAGAAGCCTTTTTGTGTCAAATGATTTTTTTTTTTTTTTTGTAATGTGTGGGCACCACCTTGCTTTGGACACAGCTTTTGTAATGTTATGGGGAAAGTAAAGTACCATGAAGCAACATCTTGCTCTAGTTCCTTTTATTATTTATATTATTTTAAAGGGTCACATCAATGTACTGAAAAGCAATATACTGGAAATAATTCAAAATGTTCAATGCTGAAATGTAAAATTGTTGGAATCAGTATACCTCCCCTACATGTGTAGAGAGCTCGACTCGCCACCACTGCAGGATCAGTGTTAGTGCTCTTTTTCAAGTTTCACTGACAGGGGACTGATGTCATTTGTTGGCTGGCTGCGTACTAGCACACTGTATGTTCATAGGTTCATAAGTAAGTACTAGGCTAGCTGTCCTTGCGGTCCATTTTAAGCCCAGTCAATTTCCCTTCTAGTGCTTGAATTAACCTATCTCAACTTGTGTTAGATTATCATTGGTCTCATACTCAATAATTTGATATATATATATATATATATATATATATATATATTTTTTTTATTTTTTATTTTATTTATTTTATTTTACATTTGTTGACGAGGCTAGTCTAGCTGGATATATATCCATTTTCAGTAGAAGCCCGGGGAGAAAAGCTCCAAGACAGATACAAACAGACAATAAGTATTGTTACAAAAAAACAAGAAGTAGACATAGAAGATATTTTATGCATTTAACAGTAAATATCATAAAACTATATACAAAGTTTAGAGCAAGATATATACATGTGCTAGTGGCTAATAAATAGTATCCAGGTTCTTACTAGATGCTTACCATTGCACTACAGAAGATTAACTTAGTGGAGAGAGAACAGCTACAAAAGATATTAGTAGCAGTAATGATAGGTTAGTCAGGCATATATATATATATATATATATATATATTAACCTTAGTGAGAATAACTGGGATCATACCTTAGATAATTTGAGAAAACCCATGGGTGAAATAAAGCATTTAGGAGATGCCTATGTTCATTACAGTACAGGGGGCAGTCGTGGGGTAAAATTTTCTATTTCTCATCCATAGATACAAATTGCACTTATGTATGGACAGGGATGAGCTTTGTTTTACATGGATGGGAAATCTGCTCCAGAACAGCAGTATCCACTGTGAGATATACCTGTCTCTCCAAACTGTTGATGTTGTCGGAGAGATTTAGAACCCTGTAGCAAGTATTTCTGATTATGTTTCACTTGCTGATGTACAGTAGATCCATCAGTACTGGGTCAGAGGATGCCTTGTAGCCAGACGTACATCACCTCTTAGCAGTCTGTAGGATACCAAGTAAGGTGACAGGGCTTTGAGGCAGTCCATGTAGTACATATTATTTAGGCCTTTTATCCTTTTAGTAAGATATTTCTACGGGTGTTCCAGTTGTTGCATGTGTCTGAACTGACACATGCCAAAGGAAGCATTATTATCAATAATTAGCCTAATGAGCAAAGAGCAATGACTTCAGATTTAGTCACAATCCGCTTGTTTATAAGGTGCGCTATATATAAGGACTTTCTTATGACAGTGAACACATCTTTGTCGAAACTTAGATCAATGTCCACATATTTTCCCAAATCCTAAATAACTGGGTCAGCTCTCAGGGGTGTATTGTTAATGTGCTTATTTCCCGGGGTAGACAACTTCCCAAATGATATGATAATGCATTTTTTGGCATGTAATTTCAGTCCATGACTAGCACCAGTTATTTGTTTGGACAAAACCTTCCTGCATGATGGCTAAGTCATTTTGAGATTCAATAACTGCTAGTATGCAAACATAGTCAGCCAGAGCCATTTGGTATTGGCTTTTACTTAAGAGAAGTAGATGCCAAACAGGAGAGATCCCAACACTGAACTCTGGGGGATTCCACTGCTGACTGGTCTCTTTGGTGGAGGTAGCTTCCCATACTTTGATCTCCTGCATCATATCTGTGAGCCAGCTGACAATTCAGTGGGTGATTTCGGGGTTTATTTCCAGATATTTAGTGTTCTACTATGTCGAAGTGGGGGACTGTATCAAACGTTTTGAGGTGAGTACTGTTTTTCCCTTCATCCACTGATTTGGTGACCATTTCAAAGAAGTCCAACAGGTTGAGTAAACATGACCTGTCCTTGATGAATCCAAACTGTGAAAGGTCCAGTGTTTGGAGGTTCCCTATGTCTTCATTGATTAGTTCCATGATAAGTCTATCCAGTGTTTGGAGGTTCCCTATGTCTTCATTGATTAGTTCCATGATAAGTCTATCCAGTGTTTGGAGGTTCCCTATGTCTTCATTGATTAGTTCCATGATAAGTCTAACGGCTTTGCATAATGAGGCTGGTCAGACATAGGGGTCTCTGCCTGCATCTGTGAAAGTTCCTCCTTTATGCAGGGAAATGATGGTAGCTGTTCTCCATCTGCTTGGAATGAAACCTGTATGGAAACTGAGGTTGAAGAGTGTTGCTAGTGGGGCAGTTAAATCATGATTCATGCTCCTTAAGATGCAGTCAGGGATATTATCAGGACCCACTGTTGCAATATTTTTAGCTTTTTGTAACACTTTCCATACTTGGTCTTGCGTGATAGCTAGAGACAAGTCAGTTTCAGATATATGTTATGGAACAGAAGGAGGGGAGAGAGGTAAAATCTGAGTTGAATTTATCTGCCAATGCTACATCTTTGGCATCAGTGTATGTAACATTGTTCACGATTAACTCAACACATAATGTTTATGAACATAACTAAAAAAGGCCTTCTGATGTATGCTATAAATATTTTGAGTTCAATATTGTAAAGTTTCGGCATTTTGACATTTCAGTATTTTACTTTCAGTATATTGTTGTTCAGTGAGTTGTCACATACCCACTTTAGAGTCTAAAAGTACTTAGTTCAGACATAAGAAATTTGCAGCAAGTCTGACTTATGAGTGCAGTAATCTTTCAAGGTCAGAATGCAAAATTTTGTTGGAGTGTGGGCTGGAAATTACTAAACATAAAATGGCATAGCAGGCAACATGAAAGCCTTGAACTACCCCAGAAATGGAAAGTGGCTGTCTAACCACTGTATGAATGACAAATTAAGTACACTAAAAGAATACAGTTTCACTAAAGAACTAATTAAAGACTTTCAGTCAAGGCTGACTAACCAAATGTGCTTTGATGAAACTTTTTATCTTTTTTATGCAAACTCCTCCAGAAAATGCAGAGAATTATGCCCCTAAAATCCCTATTTATGGTATCTAAAACTGGGGTTACCAAATCCACCTAGTAATCATATATCAGAAAGTAAAACATGCCCTGAGGGCTTCCAATTCCATTTGAGAAAATACAGCAGGCATAATATAGTGAGTGTGCCAGAAAACAGAAATCAAGAAAAACTCAACTCCTAGAAGCCTTTTGAATGGTGCCAGGGAGTCCAGTTCTACAAATTTAACCAAATATTTAAAAAAATGCTGAGGCGTCAGCAAATACATTGCAGCATAACTAGATTTTGAACCTGTACCAGTGTAAAGAGAAGAGTGTTGCCCAGAAAAATGGAGTAATTATGCACCTTCACAAGTCAGCATTGGCTCTCTGGCACTCTCTCCATGATTTTCAGACATCATTCCAGATATTTGCTGACAGAATTAAAGGTAGCCATACCAAACAATAAAGAACACATTCAGCAACTTGATGATGCAATTGCCAACATCGACCTGTGGCTGCAGTTGTCAGAAGCACATATTACATTCTTCCTATCCAAGACTTATAAATTGTAGCAGCACAAACAGAAAACTGGAGTATGAATAATAAGATTCAGATTTTGGTTCACAGTAGAACTGCAAAGAATACATTTATGTTCCTCAAGGGTTGGATTACGACTCTCTTCTTGCTTAATCAGAATAAGTCCTTAAGTGCACAATGAGCTCACCAACCACTCTTTCCTGCTATGGTTAGCAGCAGGATCCAAACCACAGATTATGATTGCCTGCAATCTGTCATTTACCAAGAAGGAATGAGTTCTGGGAACAGCTTGGGTTAATGCAGGTCAGACCTAAGTTGGAACATAAACCCACCGGGACAACAACTTCCCAAAGACAATGTCATCAAATGTGGTGACCTGTTAAAGCTACCCCTTTCTACATTGATAGACTGATGTTTTCTCGCTGGAAATTGCAAAGATGGACTTTTACAGTGAAGAGATATTTTGGAATTAGTAGTAGCAGACTTGGACACTTCATGCAACAAGTGAGTACTGCAGCCTTGTCCCCGTCTGTGGTGGGTGCCATCCTTATAATCACTAAGCATGTCTGACAGCCAACGTATCTGGTCCCACTCTTTGAGTACACTTCTTGACAATATATATTGCCTTAAGTATGCATACTCACAAACAGCATGGCCGAATGGACGATCACTTTTGTGTTATAAAGGATTTTACATCATATAGGAGAGGTGTTAGGTAAAAGCCGCGGTGATGCAGCAGTAGCGTTGTTGCCTCACAACAAGAGGTTCTCCCATTCGATTCTCGGCTGGAGTGTGGGGAGTGCCTTCTGTGTGGAGTCTGCATGTCCTCCCCATGGCTGGGTGGGCGTTCGAAAGACATGCGTAAATGGGCGTGCCTTCGCTGAAGGTTGAACATTGAGCTGGCACCTCGGCGTTCGTGAAAATCTACTTCCAATCATTAGCGGACCGGAGTTCCGCTGTGGCGACCCCTAACTGGGAAAAGCCGAAAGACAACAACAACATAGGAGAGGTGTTAGGTCATATGAGTATTTGCATGTCTAGGAGCATGTTGGTTAGTATGTGTGTAGTATGTGGTAGTTTCTGTGCAGGAGGTAAGGCATGTATGTCTATGTGTGAGTGTATGTATGCATGCAAATTGGTGATTTGTAAATGAGTGGTTAGGTGTGTTGGTTTGGAGTGTGTAGTACCATACCACTAACTTCTATACCTGAATTAGCTTGCAGGTGAGTACTGTGTGTATGAGACCATGTCAGTGAATAGTTTGCATGTGTGTGTTCATAGGTTTGTAGGTGTACACTAGGCTAATGACCAATGGGGCTTTTATAAGCCTAGCCAAGAATCCAAAATGTATTCCACAAGTTTATGTGCCTTAGAGGTTATTTTAACTCATTGCTTCCTATAAGAGAATACTCATCAAGAAGGCAGACTTCTGTGTATCCTGTAAGAGTATACTGTTTTTTATAGGAGACTTCCCTGTACTCCTAAAATGAGTATACTTATCACTATTTTTAAAGTCTAAGAGTTTTCTATACCCTTAATAATTTCTGTGACAATTCTTTCCATGCCTTTGCATATGAGACTAGTCAGATGTATGGGTCTGTAGTTCCTAGGGTCCATTGATGGGCCCACCCTTTGGAAAGGGATGACCATTTCAGTTCTCAATTCACTTGGCACAAAGTCTGCCTGGAGGCTATGGTTAAACAGTGACTCCAGTGGTCTGAATATGTCAATTTTCAGGGTATTTAGGAAGTATCCTGAGATATTTATTAGGGTTCATCAATGCAGTGTTTTTCCTGAGTATTTTCAGAGTGGATCTAGGACCTGCTCCTTAGTGATAGCTAGGCGAGACTTTGATTGGTAGTATTTCCTGGGGGGTGGCTGGGGGGGAGAGAGAGGAGGTTAAAATTTGGAGTGTAGATGCTGTTGGTATCAAAGTGTTGATATGTCTATCAGAAGCATATGAGAATGTGTATGCATTTGTGTTATATATATATATATATATATATATATATATATATATATATATATATATGGGAGGGGTTGGGATATTTGCAACATTACATTCATGCACACCTGAGTTTACATGTAAAAGTGACACCAAGAACTGGATCAACTTTATAGATGGCCACATAATGGCAAACTAGAAGAGACAAAACGCATTTTGTATCTAAAAAACTATTGAAAAATGATTTCACTCAGTAACAGAAAGAAAAAATAGAAACGACACTATGCATGCAGCATTCCATGTTCCCAGGCCTACAGAGAGCTCAAGTGGAAATAGAAAATACTAGGTGGTAACTGTGACTTCCTGTATTGATCATGCCTGTAATAGAGACCACAACACAGACATTTCTAGATTCCTTGAAGCCATAGCAAATGCTGTAAATTTAATCTACATCCCCAGTTCTGGCAGTCCATATCCATCTGACTTAATCAGTACTTTAATATATCTAGTGCGTAGTTGGTCCCTATAATCTGCTACCTACTTTCATATATCTAATGTGTAGTGGGTTGATACAATCTGCTCCCTCACCTTTTATGTTTAGGGTGACCCTTCACATCTCCCAGACATGATCTTCTGGGCCCATATCATGCATCTCCTATCCCTTCTCCTCTTTACTAAGAACAGCTTTAGTGCTCTAGTCCCTGGTCTTAGCCTTTCCTCTTCATCCCATGGAACCTTCTGATGGCTTCTCTTTAGACTCAGTCCTGCAGACTAATGTTCCTTCAACGTTTGTAGTTTCCTGAACTGCACAGAGCATTCAATTTGTGGTTTGACCAGAGCCCAGTATAGTGGGAGAATTTCTTCTTTACTTCTGCAGTCTATTCCCTGAGGATACACCTCAGCATTCTGTTTGCTGCTGTCTGACATATTCACTCTGCTCTTGGTAGTCTGTACTAGGTAAGATACACAACCTAAGGTCCTTTTCCAGCTCTGTTGGGATTAGTTCCACTCCCTCTGAAGTGATGCCTCAAAACAGGGTTATTTTAGCCCAAGTGAAGTACTTGTCGTTTGTCAGAAATGCACCTCAACTGATACCTTGTTGCCAGCTTGGAAAGCCTTTCCAAATCCTCTCTTAGACTGAACCACTACTAAAGCCTTTCCAAATCCTCTTTTAGACTGAACTACTACTACTTCTCCCTTTGTGTCATCTACAAAGAGTTTGATCCTGTTTTATAACTCATCAAAATGTCTAAAATGAATACACAGAACAGTACTAAAGCCAGGACTAAACCTTGAGGTGATCCATTTCTCATTTCCATTATTCCCAACAAGGAACCTCAGATGGCAGTGCTCTGTATCTTAACCCCCTAAACATGATCATCATCATCAACCCCGATCGTCCCATTTTCTTCAAGGGCCAGTGTGTTTAGTCAACTGCCTGACTATTGGAGGTCTTCTGTCACACAATCCATTCATCTCTTTGCTGGATGCCTTTATTTCATCTTTCCTTCTTTCTCTCTGTGCCAGATCATCTTTACTAGATTATATTCTGCTTTCCTGCACGTGCCTAAACTACCATAATCTGTTCCCTTTGACTTTCTCTTCAATTGGAGCTACTTGTGATTCTCATCTGATATCTTACCACCCATCTCAGGCACTTCATCTCCATCGCCTGTAGCTTCTTGTGCTCTGCCTTCACTGTTCAGGGTTCTGTACCACACAGCAGTACTACTCTCACCACTATTTTGTATACCATATTGTTCAGCTTTCTTGGCATTCTTCTTTCATATACTATCCCTGATACTCTGTGCCAGGTCTCTGTAGTTCCTATGATTGTAGCTTTAATCTCCTCATTCAGACTTCATTTCTCCTCAATCACGCCTCCAGGGTACTTGAAGCTGTTAACTTTTTTCCACCATTTTCCCTTCTAGTTTAATTCTCTGTTTCTTCTGATTTCTGCCATTTGCTGCCATTACAATTTCTTGTCTGTACTCAGTTTCATCCTATGTGCCTTCAGTTTTGCATTTTAATCCCCATTCCTTTTCTGAAGTTCTTATTCAGAGTCTGCCTATAATACCACATCATCTGCATACAGCTAGGTTTTGATCTGTTTCCTTTGACTTGTTTGCTAATGTAGTCCCATTACTAATATGAACAGCAGTGGGCTCAGAGTTGAACCCTGATGCACGCTCACTTCCACTGGGAACCCCTCTGTGAGTCTGAACACTGTTCATACTTGTGTCATTGAGTCTTTGCACATAGCCTGCACTAATTCTACCAATGTTTCTCATACGTCAAACCACCTCAGGATTAGCTAAATCATCTTTCTTGGGACATTAACATATGCTTTTTTTCCCCAAGTCTAGGAATGTCCAATTGCACACTTTCCTCATCTCTAGCTTCTTCTCAACTATCTGCATCACTGCAAACATCATGCCAGTTCTGCTGCATCCTGATGTGACTCCAAACTGCTTGTCTCCTGTCTTACTTTCTACTACTCTGTCTATTCATTTAGCAATCACCCCCTCCAAAAACTTTAAGCATTGTGACAGGAGTTTGATGTCTCAATACTGCCCACATTTGCAAATTTCCCCTTTGTCCTTGTAGACTGGCACTAGTTTCCTTATTCTCTAGTCATCTGAGATGTACCTTTCTCTCCATACTGCCATGAATACCCTCAGAAGCCATTTGTCCCCTAACTCAGCTGACATCTTGATGATATATTCCATTACCTCATATGAGCCTGCTACTTTCCTATAACTTCATTTCCTTAGTGCTTCTAGGGTGGGCTCCTCTTCTTCTTTCATTGTAGGTGTTGCCTGAGCCAGTACAACTTCTCTGGGATTTTTTCATTCAGAAGGTGCTGGAAGTACTCCTTCCATCTGCAGAGTTGTCCTGTGGACTTCTGAACAGGTTGGTGCTCGCATCCTTTATGAAGAGTATCTGGTGACTGTCTTCTTTATCTTTCTGTCTTAGTCTTGCAACCTGATAAAGTTTCTTTGTGCCAACAACTGAGTCATGTTATAGGAGCTGGTAGAATGTCTCTGATGCCTTATTCTTCATTATTGCAGCTGCTCTCTTATTTTCTTTCAGAGCCAGCTAGTATTCCTTCTTAGCCTAGTCCATTTTTTTCTTGTTTTACCTTTGAATAGTCGAAAATCATAATGTCGAACATCAGTTGAGCGGAAGTAAGTTTTCATATATGCGAATACTAATTGAGCAATCTCAAGGAATGCGAATTGCTTCTGCAATTTGGCTTATTTGAGTTTGCACATATGAATGCGAGCTAATGTGCTGTCATGATAATAGGACGTGAATCTGTAAATAAAAGTAGTTCTCTGTAGCTTCCCTTAACCACATATCTCACCTCGTAAACAGTTAGAAAATTCAAACTGTGTAAAGAGAATACTGTGTAAAGAAGCCATGCAGGTAAGATAAACAGACAATGAGAAAGAAAAAGTGATAATAATGTTAATCGGTACTACCATAACGTAATGTTATTTGTATACTTGAAGAGTGATGATGCGTGTAATGTGCAGTTTAAGCATGGAGTGCTGAATGCCGTTTTATATGACAAGTACAACTCAGAAAGGGAGGAAATTATTAGTAGTGGATGGGTACCAGTACTATAAGGAGAAGGCTGTGAATGACGAGCAGTATTGGTGCTGCATAAAGAAGAATAAGGATAAGTGTAAAGGCAGGTGTGTCACTGAAGTGGAGTGTGACGGGTTTAAACTACTGAAGAGTACAGAGCACTATCCTGCTCCCGATGAGACTATAACTAGGCATGGATACAACAAGAAAGCTGCAACATTTCAAGCCATAAGGTCATTGAGGGACTTGAGCCCTGACATATTACCCATTAAATCGGGTGCCTTTATAGTACACCACAGCAGTGGTGATACCGACGGTTCCGTTCATATTGTTGTGATAACTACCCTGGCTAATCTTAAAATGCTGTGTAACTCAGAGTATATCATGGCAGATGGTATATTTCCCATTAGCATCTCTGAATGTCACCAGATCTACATTATACACTGTCCTTTGAATAATGCTAACAGTAGGTAAGTATGTTCAGTAGTGTATGGCATATTGCCTAGCAAGTCAGATCAGTGCTATGACCTGTTCTGGAGTATTGTGTTGGAGTTGTGTACAGCATGAATTAAGGTTGATGCCTAACATGGTTCTAACTGACTTCAAGAGAGCTCCCTTAAATTGTATAAAGCGACATTTAAGTGAATCTGCAGTGAGGGGCTGCTGGTTTCACCTCTGCCAGATAGTCTGGCGTCAGATATAAAAGTTACATTTGGCCTCAGCATTTGGTAGTGATGTGTCATTTGCAATGCTTTGTAAGGAGATCCCAGCACTTACTTTTGTGTCCCCCGAGGAAGTTGCATGCACATTCTCAGAGATTAAATCGGACATGCCAGAGAATGGTAAGGCTCTCTATACCTTTTTTAAGGGAAACTATATCCTGGGTAGACCATGTCGATATGGCATGTGGGGTACAACATCTGAAGGGTTGCCTCTCACCTTTGAAATACCCTTCTGGAATCAATTCGATACATGTACCATAGGCTATCCTCGTAGCCAAAATGCAGCAGAAGGATGGCATAGGAGGCTTCACAGTTTAATGGGGAAAAACAGCTATACCTGTTAGATGTGTTGCATGCCATCCAGTTGGAGCCAAATAATGTGGATGACATGCGTATTAGACATGAATTGTGTGTACCTGCATCACCTCAAAGGAAGAGGCTCATGAATAAAGAAGCCTTTGAAAGGCTTCTCTGCAACAGGGCAGAATTTACTGCACGAGGCTTTGTTAAACTGGTTGCTAAGCACTGTTTGTTTTGAAACACGACACACTAAATCTATCTGTAGGGAGGTCTTTTTCTTTGGAGCATACACAGCTATGGTGTTATTATGGATTGTGAATGTGTACATTTCCACATGTGATTTCACTTTAAATTGGGACTGTACTTTGCGCATATGACGTACATGCAGCGTGATGTTTTGATTTCTGTAGTCTGCACTTCATTAGTTTCAAAAAGGTTGGTGTTTGGAATTATTCTGTACCTATATATGCACACTATCCACAATGTAATCACACAGCTTCGAAAAAGGTCGAAGAAGGAATTCCGCTACTTGATTTTCGACATTATGTTAAGTCGGCTTTCCGTTTTTTCAATTAAATAGGTCGCACATATGGCTATTCGTTTATTGTATTTTCAACCTTTCAAAGGTAAACTTTTTCTTTCTCCCCATTTTCTCTGCATTCCTTTCTTTTGATGACTTCCTGGACTTTTGAATTTCACCACCAGATTTCCTTATATACTTTATTTCCATACCTGTATCACCTGAATAGCTGTTCTGTAGTCCTCACACATGCTGTTTTCAGGATAAGTTATGGGTTGGGAGGGTGGCTTAATGGTTAAGGTGTTTGCCTTACAAACACAAGGTACAGGGTTTGAGTCTCACAGAGGATGATTGTCTAGGCTTAAAATGCCTTGCAAGGGCAGGTAGTCTAGTACTAATCTATAGGGGTGGGCGATTGGTCTAATGGTTAAGGTGTTTACCTTACAGACACAAGGTGCAGGGTTTGATTCTCACATGGGGTAACTGGCTAGGCTTAAAATGACCTGAAAGGCAGGTAGCCTAGTACTGAACTATGAACTGCCACTCTTCTGCAACTCTGTCTATTTCCTCTTCTTCCTTTGGTGTTAGAACCCCAAGTATTTCCTTGAACTCTTCTGCCTTCTCTACAGGCAACTTGTAGGTCTTCAGGCTAGTCTCTGTCATCTTTAGATTCTTCTCTGACCACTGCTTGCAGCTGGTTATGGCTACCAGTGATTTATGCTGTGGGCTGACTGTTTCACTGGGGATGAGTTTGCAATCGCTGATTCTAGCCCAGTGCCCTTTCCTTACTAGGAGGCAGTCTACCTGAGTTGCATGTTGGCCACTCTTGTATGTGATCATATGGCCATCTCTCTTGCTGAACCATGTGCTGGCTGCCATCAAGCCATTTGCCAGACAGAAATCCAGAATGACCGCTCCTTCTTTATTTATGTTGGAGCCACCCATGTGGACCCAGGCAGTCTTTATATCCTGTTCTGTTGGTTTTAATATGTAATATCAGGTCCCCCATTATCAAATCTTGCATTATCTAGCAGGTCCTGCAACTGCTGTCTGAATGCATACTTTCCCTTGCTATCACAACCCTGCTGTTGGACATAGACTGAGGTTATGAATACTTCCCTGTCCTTACACTAGAATTTGATTGCAATGAGTCTGTCACTAATTCTGATAACATCCCAAACCTGTCTTCTGAAGCCTTTCCCTCACTACAATTCCCACACCATTTCTAGCCTGTCCTCCTCCTCCTGAGTAGTAGACTCAGGACTTCAAGCCAAGTGATTTTACTGCACTGGCCTTCCATCTTTTCTTCTGGATACAGAGGATGTCTGGCCTCCTCCTCAGCCTTATGTCATCCACTTCCATGCTCCATCTTGTCAGTGAATGGAATAGTGAATGTAGCAATCCTTAGTTCATGTTTTGCACATTGATTGCTTTTATGTCCATCTTTCTCTCAACAGAGCTATCCCAACTAACCCAAGTCAAGCAACTGGACACTTGCCAGCCAGTGGCATACTGACCCACAGATGCTGGATTTTAAGGCAGGCAGACACTTGCCATAGGGGCACATAGGCCCCTCTCACCACTTACATGGGCCCCTGGTGTTGGTCAGTGAAGGCCAGGTCCTCAACCCACTTAGAACCAAATGAAGTAGAGCCAATTTTTACATCAGTGGATAGCAAGTCCTGCTACAGCATGCCATCAGTGAGCCATGTTCTCTTATTTAGAGGATACTGCACAAACAGTCTTTGCAGTTGGTCTATACAACTTTTCTCTGATAGGCACCATCTAGAGTCTGTGCTGCTGCCCATAACTCCATTCTTGGTGAGTTTGATGTGGAAATAATCAACATGTTCTTGGAAGGTGGGAGGAACCCCACAGACACATACAGGGAGAACTTGAAAACTCCATACAGCCATTAACTGGAGGTCAGGATCAAACACTGTACTTTGTGCATGCGAGGTGAAGAACTTGACCATTATGCCATCTGTACAGTTCTTAATCCCTAACCATGCTATAATCCAAATTCTTAGTCAAGATTCCACCCAAACCCTGTTCTTTTCATAATAGTCCCAGTGTGGGACTAACCAAAGTGCCTCATAGAATTCCATGTAGATAGTGTCTGTTGGCACTCCACTGTCAACTCTTCCTGAGAATCAGCTGAAAAACTAGAACATGTGATTAATCCATCTCACAAAAAACCCACTGGAGACTGACATTGTCTAGAATCACCACTACTAGCTGTCCCCTCAAGATTCTCTCTGTGACTTTTTCCTGTCATGGCTGCTAGGCTAATTGACCTGTAGCTGCCTGGATTTTTCATGGTCCCTCCCCTGTTTAAGGTGCCACTCTTTCTCACATCTCAGTTCTCAGACACTTCTGTGCTAGCAAGTGATCTGCTAAAGATTTTCATTAGAGTGTCCAGCAGCATACTGGCTGTATTCCTGATGAAACAAGGAAATGGCCTATTTAGTTTCTCTGCATTATCCTTCCTTAATACAGCCATTTCTCATTCCTTCTCTTCCAGCCTTATGCCAGTCTCTGTCTGCTGCTCTCCCCACTCTCTCCTAATGACATCCCACCATGCAACATTCTCTCTTTTCCTTTATTAAGACTGAAGTGAAATATTTATTCAGTACCTCTGCTTGTTTTCTGCCTTCCATTAATCAGCCTGGCCATCTCTGTCTCTCCTTTCCTCTTTTCTACAATATAAATAAAACATCCTGTTCCCTTTCTGCTAATCCACTTTTGTTTTCCACCCTTTCTGCACTTTTCTTTGTTGCACTTCTGCACGTCTTCTTGCACTGTGCCAACGTAATCTCCTTCATCCCACTCTTCCTTCTCTTATAAACCCTCACTTTCATTCTAATCACTGTCATCATTAGCTGTACACTGCTGCCTAGTCAAATTACCCTTCTGTTTTCCCTTTCTACCTCTTCTTCAAATCCATATCATTGGGTGCTCTGTCCATTAACTGTTCCCGTGGTGTGTTTGCACATACAGCTGTAAGCATTAATGCACTTAAAGCTTTTAACCAGTTAAGTGAAGTTATCCAAACACTGTTCTCAAACACAACCCATGACAAGTGGTTAGAATGTTTTGAAACATTTATAAAACAGATTACTGTCCAAGTTTCATTTCAAAACAATTACTTTCAGGTCACATTATAACCAACACTGATAGTTGAATAACTACTGTAATTGTGCTTTTACATGGATATTTACACAAACCACTATATTCTGTACATGAAGTCTCACACTGTTTTCTTTGTTCTTGTTAAATTGCCCTTTCCACCCCCCACTTTAAATCAACAGTGGCTAATGTTGGCTAAAGGTACATCACTTTTACCTGGACATCACTGACCTCTGCTGAAATGGTTATGACCACATTCAGAATTCTATCCTTTTGTGGTACAGTTCCCTACCAGTTGGCTGAACCATTCATGGTACAAGACCTCGGTCATCCTTGCACCCTCTCCATTCATGACCTTACCATCTCTCAGTCTCATTCTGGTAGGGTCAGATATGCCATAAAGATAAACATCTGATTTCATGTCTCCATCACATATTCTCTCACACTCTCTCATTCTCTTTCCAGAGCATGTATCACAGAGCAATACACTGCACTGCTTTCCCTGCAGTTACCCCTACCTTAACTGCCTGGCTGCTTAACCTGGGCTCTGTTCTGCCACTATTTTGCCCCTTCATGTAAGAGAGCTCCTTCTCCACTCCCCATTCTCTCTCTCTCTCTGTTATTCCTGAAGAACATGACCCCAAACACTTCTATGCTTCATCCAGACTTTCATTGACTCATGTTTCTGTGATGTCAGCCATAGTTACCCTCTCCTTCTGCATCACTGCTTGAAGTCCCTATTTTTCTTCCCAGATTCTACCCAGTCATGTCTTGCATTATCCTTATTTGTTCTTCTACTATTGTCTCCATCTGCTTTCTCATCCTCCCTAGTGCCTGAGTAACTACCCATTCCTTCTGTTTCTACGAATCAATCCCCCCTTTTCCACCTTATTTGAATGGTATGGTTGTGAATAGTTACCTTTCCAATCCACATTAAAGCATCAGTGGTCCTTGGGCTAAGATGAAGCCTGTCCCTGACATAGAGTTGTTTTATCTATCTAGTCTCCCTGTAAACATCTCCTAGCCTCAAACCCTTCTCCTTTATCCTGTGCCACAGACAGTCACTCTGCTCTCATCCTCTTCTGCCACAGTTTGCTGACTGCTGGCAGAGGTAACACTTCTGGGAATGCTACTTCCAGCATTCCAAGCCTGACATTTCTTGTTGTTATCTCACTGGTTCTGCTTGCTTCCATTTCAACAGCCTCCTCTTGAAGAGTCACCAAAACATGTGTCTACCCCTCCCCAAATGATGAAAACCTTGGTCACCCCTCACACATTTTCCTGAGTCTAAACCAATGACTGATTTATATTGTAACTTCATCTTGCATGCCAAGATTATTAGTTCCGGTGGTAACTGAGTCTTCAGTCACCGAAATATTCTTTGCTGTCTGCAGGCTCTCTCTCCTGTGTTTTATTTTCTGCCTGTGTCACTATCCCTTCTCTTTTTTCTACTCCAGTTGCACTAATTCCAGCTTTTTCCATTGTCCCTGTCAGATAGTTCTCTTCCTGTGCTATTTCAGACTTCTTCCCATCTTTTCTGTACTCTTCCTAAAATGCCTTCACATTGATATCCACTCCTGGATCTTCCTCCTTTAAACCCATTTGTTTACCACTTCCCGCTTGCTCTTCCCATTCTAAATCTTCCTGTCCCATTTCTCAAAGTGTCCCCCTCTTTTTTGACTCATTCTCTGAATGTCTTCCCCTGCCCTATGTCTGGCTTACCATTATTAACATTTCCCTGGGTGCAGCCGGTTCTTCACTACCTGCTAGTTGCCTGTATCTCTCTTGCTCAGTTTCTGCCTTTCTTGTACCTACTCTACTCTCTCCCCAAATTTTCCTATTTCCCTCCCTGACTGCCTTGACCCTTATGCATCTAACTTCCTGTCCTCTAGCTCGTCTTCTCTTTCAAACACACTTCATTTCCCATGCCACTAAACTTTCCTTTCACCTTATATGCCCCACATCATGCCCCCCACAGATATCACAACCACATTGGTAGGCCATACCTTAATATTTTCACTGCTCCCCCTCTCTTCTCCTCACTCTCTCTCAGCTCATGGTTTGATCTGTCTCCATATGTAAAATGGCCTGTTACTCTCTGCTCTGCACTTAACCAAGTCCTCTAATTTACATAAGCCAGTTTACTTGCATCTTGTGATGCTTCTTAAGGAATAAAAATTCCACATAACAGAAACCTGCAATGGTTCTTTACCAATAATGTTTGCCTCTGTAGATTAAACAAACAGTGTTAATGTTATGGACCTTGGAGTGAAAGGCTAACTGGCATGACAGGACATAACTAGGAGGGTGGTTTGAGTTAAATTAGCATAAGAGGTGCATAGCTCAAGAGCCACATGCTTTAAGAATCGAACAGAGACACAATGGGGTGCAGTGAGGTGCAAAGACATAACAGAAAATTAAAAGCAAAACTGGTGTGTGTGTGTGTGTGTGTGTGTGTGTGTGTGTGTGTGTGTGTGTGTGTGTGTGTGTGTATATATATATATATATATATATATATATATTATAAAAGAAATTCAAACACACTTAAACAGATTATTGAACAAATGTGCAAAATCCTTTTACAGAAGTGCCACAACCTAGTAGAAGATGATTTGGCCTAGTTACGTACAATAAATATTATAATATTCCTGTATCACCTTCATAAGAGCTAATAAATCACCATTTTTGAATGATAGTTTTGCTATCAAGCTAGTGCTTAAAAAGAATAGTTTTTCAGCATTGATTTGCCTGCCATCTTCATTATGTACATTTGTTTAAGATATTCTAAAACATTATATCATGGTTTCTATAATTCAGTCATTGGTCACATGACTTATTATGATATTTAATTGCCTCTGCTGTTGTGATAATTTTAACACTTGACAAAGGTCAACCCTAGCATGAGAAGTTGTGTGTGGTTTTATACTGAATACATTTTCCTCTTTCTTGGTTCTTTAAGACAGAATTTCAATTTATTTGGTCTGTTCGACTGTTCCCTAGCTTCAATTTACCTGCTTTAAGCTACATAGTTTAGAGGAAAAGTAGCTACGTGCCAGTCCTCAGAATAATTATGAGAATCAGCTTTTAAGCTCCTTATTTTTGTAGATAAGTTATACTACACTTCCTCCTTGTACTGTTTGATCATTCTAGTGTATCAGCTCACCAAATTATATCCGAACTACAGCAAGAAATAATTTAATAATATAACATTGTGTTTCTGTCTAACTCATCCCCACAAATATTAAGAAAGTGGAAATGGCTTAATTAGTTAAAACAAGTGTGAAATCTTGATTTACTTATCAGTTAATGCTGTACTATAATCACACCTGTATTAGTTTGCTTACATGACATAACCGCTGTGAAGAAGGTGGAATTCATAGAAATGGTGCACAGAGTATCAGTTAGTGAGTAGGATGATGCAATGGGTGAACCTACATGTCAGTCACAAAAAAAAAACATTGGTACTACAGAGAAGGTATGGTGGTATACATCAAGCCTGCTGCAGGCATGTATGACCTCTGTAAATGAGCATCTGATCCAAGGTAACTCAGCTGATGCAATTTATATATAGTAATGGCTTGTATCACTTTTTCTATCAAGTGGAAATTGGTGAGCTCTGCTAAGCACCATGGCATGGTCTACAGGAGCACATCTGAGCAATTATTTTCTGTACTTCGTTGTCTATTCCCTAGGTAAGGTAGTGTGTAGTAATCAGCTCAACATAAGAAAAGCCTCTTGTTTTTTTTTTTCCTCTTGACCTATGTCCTATCTCCTTTGGTGCTGCTGATGTTGATCTGTATTTCACTTCTACCCTTCCACCAACCTGCCTGTTTAGTTGAGGTTGCATAGTATTTATTTTGTCCTTATATGCTGCCATCTATACACACTTCATTTCTAGCGTTCCATATTAATATCCCTGTGCTTGGTGCCTATGTATACAAATCCCACCAAATGTCTTCTATGGTAAAAATCTGCCTACCAGACTATCATCTTTTCACTAAGAACTATTCCCAGCATTCTAATCTTCTAACTCTTATTTTTTCAGATAGTTCTCAAGGACAAATTTCTTAACACTCACTGATAACCTCAAAAAATCAAAAGATCTCCTCCTTTTCTTAAAGACCCTATGACAAAGGCTTAATCATATACTGCTGCATCAAAATATCTATCCCCGTCCATTATAAGTGCAGAAACAAGTTCAGAAACAAACCCTTATGACAGAATCACAGAATAAACAAGCTCTATAATAATAATAATAATAATAATAAAAAAACTGCTTGCATTGTGCAATAAGTCCTTTCTTCCCCTTTTAAAAAGGATCTTAAAGTAGTTGGCAAAGATCTCAAGAGTGCTATTAAAAATTGCACGGCAAGTTTTGAATTAAATATTGCCACCTCCTCTAGCGATAATCAGAAGAGCTTTTATATGCAATACCTAGTACTGAACACAGTTGACATCCAATGGTTATTCTGACACATAAACCATCATCAGTATATTAGCAACCAAACTTAGCTTCAGGTTTCTCCTTATCCACTCATCCCATGTTTCTACCCTTATTTCACAAAATAGAGCCTCATTACTTCTGATAATGTCCTTTCTGCACTATCTAAACCAAAAATACTGCTCTCTAAACTCTGACAATATGTCAGGCTGTCTCCTAATTAGTGCTAAATATGGCCTTACAAATCCCTTCTGGCTTTTTTAACCTCATTATCTTCACAGGTTGCACACCTGAATCTTGGAGAACTGCTGTAGTGGTTACACTCCACAAAGAAGACCCCAGTTAACCTCACTAATGTCTTCTGGCAGATCCACAAATATATTAGAGTTGAGCTCATATACTGAGACATTGGCTGTCTACAAATCATTGACCTTAATCAGTTTGGCTTCATGAAAGGGAGACCCTGCCAGCTCAGTTTAGCTGACCTCTTTGAAAGAGTCCATGAAGCAATGGGGTAATGATAATCTGACCATACCACTTATCTTGAGCTACAGAAGCCTTGGATACCATTTCCCCATGATGGTGTTATTGATAAGCTCATAGCCCCTATGCTTCATTCTGAATAGCCAGCTGATTTTCTGATACAATACAAGTTTTGAGGGATGTTGGTACTTCTTCCTCTCATTACTACTAATTTTCCACAGGGCTCCATTATGGCCTCTCTCATCTTTAGTATTTCTGATATTAAAGTATATGTCAAATGTCTTTGTCTAACCAAGTTTGCTGATGACACAATTTTGGAGCTATAGTTACTGACCATGCTGGCAGTGACATCCTTCAAGAAGGATCTGGTTATGTCACCAACTAGTGTACCCATCATGGGTTGAGACTTAATGCCAAAAAGTTTAATACAAAAAAGTAGCCTAGTGTTACTTGGGAAACATGTCCACCCTAACATACACCACCTGAATGGCACCCCATTAAAACTAATGCAGATTTCAGAGACTTAGGCACTTTCCTCTATAACAAGCAGTCCTTCAACCAGGATGTATCTATCATAGTCAGGAAATCTTTTTACTTCACTCAGCTAATTGTCAAAGACATACCCACTAGATCTAAAGAAATTATAATTTCCCTATATTCATCCCTCATCAAATCCATCACAGAATACAATATTACCTTCAGCATATACTTCTCCAAACACATTCCACAACTCAAAAGCCCATAACACTTCCAACCCCAGAAATACAGGCTTGGGAACCCTAATTTTGCTGGATAAATTAAAACCCCTGTCACTATATTGTTTTTCCGAGAAGCTCCTGGGTGATGATTTTTGCTTAGTCTTTCTTACTTTAAAGGACCTTGTCCTATTTGATCCTCTCCACCTTCCAAACTCTGGTAACACTATAATACTCACTTTAAGGATCTTAAATCTTCATCATTTCATCAACAGGAATTGCTGATGGGATAGATATTAGTCTAAGTGCCTCCAGTATCTATGGAATAACTTTCAAACAATGCAATATTCTAACCCACTTTAAAACCAGTCCTGATGAGCAGATGGACATTTGTAAATTCCCTCCTCAGGTATGCAGTTTAGTTGTCATCATTTGAAGAAAGTAAATGCTAGGTTAGCTAGACACTTAATGGTCATCTAGACCATATTGGTAGTAATAACCTATGAACTTAACAATGCACACAACAGATACTGTGTTGCAATAGTTTCAGAGGACTGTTAACTGAGCCAAAGTCACTAATCTGCCAGACAAACAAAGAGATTAAACCTAACAGCATGACAGTGGAAGCATCTTTTGTACAAGCAAACACACACCAGTCCACACACAAACTGGCATTTAGATGTGAAAATGTCTTGTTACAGAATCTAAATAAATATATATGCAAAGATAGAGTCATACAGTAATTAAAGTCCTTGAGTAAAGAGGCACATTAATGTTCTCATGACACTCTGCATTTATGTTTGCTCCTAGGAACTATGCATTGTAGCACAGAAACACACACACACACACACACACACACACACACACACACACACACACAGACACATGCACACATGCACACACACCACGCATACTTGTCTGTATAAATGAGAGTGTATACGCATGCATGTATGGGGTCTATATTATAACATCGAAATCTACAAAGATTGAATGTTATAATATAGAACCCTAAACATCGAAATCCGCAAACATCGAACAGTCAGAATAGCGATTTTTTTTCCCAGGGAAAAAAATCTCTATTCCGAGAAACATACACACAACACACACAAAAAACAGCAATCCACACACATACACTTAAAATCCTACACCTAAACTAAACTTTACATACACTACTAGCTATCCACTTACTTTAACCTGACCCTAACCCTAAGGTCCTTCACTATCGCACACTCACTTCACCCATGCCCTAACCCTAACTCACCTAACCCTAACCTACACACAACCGCACACCTACCTGACCCGCTCCCTAACTCACCTAACTCACCCCCTAACCCTAACCTACACACAATCGCACACTAACCTGAACCCGACCTGTAACGCCCCAACATATCGAATGCTGAAAACAGCGAAGCCACAGCAACGGCCCACCGAATTCTTTCCCCTGGGAAAGAATTCGGTGTCCTGCACTTTTGCTGTTTTCAGCGTTCGACAAAACTGGTTCGATATTATAACATTCGAACCTTATAAAATTTGATGTTATAATATAGACCCCATGCATGCGCATGTGTCTGTATTTACATAGTTCAAAATGTCTAAGCATTTTCTTTTCAGCCACCCCTGTTTCCAAATATAAAATGCCCTCCTTCATGACCTTGTATAGTTCAGTGAATGCAGGGTGCAGATTGTGCCTCTTACCAAACATAAAAGGCCCCCCTTCATGACCTTGTAAAGTTAAGTGAATATATGGTGTGGATTGTGCCTGTTTCCAAATATAATAGGCCCCTCTTCATGACCATGTAAAGTTCAGTGAATACAGGGTGTGGATTGTGCCTGCTCCCAAATATACAAGGCCCCCCTTCATGACCTTGTAAAGTTCAGTGAATACAAGGTGCAGATTGTGCCTGTTTCCAAATATAAAAGGCCTCCCCTTCATGACCTTGCAAAGTTCAGTGAATACAGGGTGTGGATTGTACCTGTTTCCAAATATGAAAGCCTCCCCCTTCATGACCTTGTAAAGCTCAGTGAATTCAGGGTACAGATTGTACCTATTTCCAAATATAAAAGGCCCCCCTTCATGACCTTGTAAAGCTCAGTAAATTCAGGGTGCAGATTTTATCTATTTCCAAATATAAAAGGCCCCCCTTCATGACCATCTAAAGTTCAGTGAATGCAGGGTGTGTATTGTGCCTATTTCCAAATATAAAAGGCCCTCCTTCATGACCTTGTAAAGCTCAGTAAATTCAGGGTGCAGATTTTACCTATTTCCAAATATAAAAGGCCCCCCTTCATGACCTTGTAAAGTTCAGTGAATGCATGGTGTGGATTGTGCCTTATTTTCAAATATAAAAGGCCCTCCTTCGTGCCCATGTAAAGTTCAGTGAATACAGGGTGTGGATTGTGCCTGTTTCCAAATATAAGGCCCTCCTTCATGACCATGTAAAGTTCAGTGAATACAGGGTGTGGATTGCGTCTATTTCCAAATATAAAAGGCCCCCCTTCATGACCATCTAAAGTTCAGTGAATACAGGGTGTGGATTGTGCCTGTTCCCAATTATAAAAGGCCCCCCTTCATGACCTTGCAAAGTTCAGTGAATATAGGGTGTGGATTGTGCCTATTTCCAAATATAAAAGGCCCTCCTTCATGACCTTGTAAAGCTCAGTGAATTCAGGGTACAGATTGTACCTATTTCCAAATATAAAAGGCCCCCCCTTCATGACCTTGTAAAGTTCAGTGAATTCATGGTGTGGATTGTGCCTGTTTTCAAATATAGAAGGCCCTCCTTCATGACCATGTAAAGTTCAGTGAATACAGGGTGTGGATTGTGCCTGTTTCCAAATATAAAAGGCCCACCTTCATGACCATGTAAAGTTCAATGAATACAGGGTGTGGATTGTGCCTGTTCCCAAATATAAAAGGCCCCCCTTCATGACCTTATCAAGTTCAGTGAATTCATGGTGTGGATTGTGCCTGTTTTCAAATATAAAAGGCCCTCCTTCATGACCTTGTAAAGTTCAGTGAATACAGGGCACGTGTTGTGCCTTCTGCCTTTAGTCTGTTCCTTTGCCCCATCACTTCTAGCTCTACTGTAGTTTGGGCTGCACAGGTTGGCATGTTATATGCCCCTTTTTTCTGTACTGCCAGAGAGGCAGGATACAATACTGTGCATTCTTTTCTGGATGTATTGCCTAGCCCCATTGTTGACTACATTAATGTAATGCAGGGCACTGAGGGTGTAATGCTATGCATGCTTTCCTTGATGTACTGCAGAGCAGCATGCAGGCTACATGCTTTCTTCCCAGCTGTTTCTGCCACTGCTCCTCCCTTCAAAGCATTAACTGTGCAAATAAAGTATATTCCATTATGTGATCATACTACATACACCACACATTTATCTCCATGTCCCTAGGACTGTACACCTATAACTAAGAGTTTTTTTTTATGAATCATGCATCTGGCATTCCAGTGGCCAATGTGTTCCCCCTATGTTTTGTCAAAAGTAAAATGAATGAACTGAATGAAGCAAACAGTTACCACTTCAAATGAACAAAACAAATAAGAAAATTTGATTTTTTTTTTTGAGAAGGAATTTCATCTGCACTCCTTTACTTAATGTATATTAACTTTTTAGGAGCACAGATGTGAAGAAAAATGAAAAGCTAAAAAAATTTGAATCTCTGCCAGTGCACCAAAATAAAACATATTGTCAGGTATTTCCAGTGGAAAAATGATTTGGAGTGTTCAAATTAGGAAATAGAAACTGGGTTTAAACTTGTCTACTTTACATTTGAATAAACCCTTTAATAGACTCTTCAACCTGATTCTGATATGCATTGTGCCTGGTATCCATGAATTTCGTGAAAAATCAACAACAGTTTTGGAATGGTTATATTATAGTACATTTTACACCCCGACATGGAATATTTCTTTCACAGTGCATGCTGTTCAGCAATTATACTCCAAAAACAGGAAAAAAAAAATAAGCTTGTTAAGCACCCCTGTGCACTGTTAAGATAAATCTCACACTGGGGATTAAAAGCAGACAGTGCCTGCCACCAATGAACAGTGGCAGAAGGTTAAACAGCTTTAACACTTGTAAGATACTTCACTGGGCCACACATGCAAACACAAAGCCTGGCAGAACCATATTGTTAACCGCTTTTAAAGCCATGCTTTTTTCAGAGGAGCTATTTGTTTCTGCCTGATGTGTCTGTGACAGTGATAACTATTTTACCACCTTTCAAAGGCTTTAAAAGCCAGTAAAACTATAACCATTTGAACTGCAGTGACTTGAAATGCCAAGTCCAGGAATGTGGAAACTAAACGAGTTAAAATCTGGACTTACATGTATTAAGTCTGAGTTTGGAATTTCTTGAAATATTCCCTTTTCTCCAAGGTATGACTATCTCAAGAGTAAGTATATATAATTTGGGGGGTGGCTTACTTCATCATTGGTGTGCATGAAGTTTAACACCCCCCCCCCCAAAAAAAAAGCTTAAAGGAGAAAAATATCTGAACTTCTCTAGTATTTTTGATTTTTTTTTTTTTCAATTTTGGGATTCAGAGTTGCAGTTCCTGACATTTAATACATTCCCTGGTAAAACTCTGTGTGTGCCTACAGTGTGAATTTTTTATGTAACTGGTTGCATGTGGAACAGCTAAAGTTCTTTATACTGCAAATAATTATGATCAAGTCTCCGATCGTAGCCTATGCTATCTGCTCTAAACAATAAACATGGATACCAAGATTCAGCTCTCCAGCTTTGCTTTTGAGGTGGATTTCTTGGCACCCATATCTCAAACCCAGAATACATTTATATATGTTCTGGACCCAATTGAAATCCTCTGTATTTAACATAACATGATATATATCTGTAAAATATTATTTGCACTGATGCTTTTTAATGTTACTTATTCTATGGCATGTTGTATACTATTAAAATATAGTCCAAAGCAATAGAGTCTGCATGTTAACTTTCCCTAAAAAGGAATGATAATGTTTAAAATGTTACATAAATTAAATCAAACATTTCATTGTTAAAAAAACATAGTTCACAAATTAAGTTTTAATACGTTGCCTCTAGTTTGATAAGTAGAACATTTAAGCTGCTGATCTGAAAGAAGAACAAATTATTTTGTGAGTGCTTGTGTCTTTGTCAGAGTGGTTCTAGGTGCACAACACTTACTTGTATGTATGTATGAGAATCTCCGTGCATGCACGCTTTTCCTGTAGGAGTATAGTCAATGAAATTCTACCAAAAATATAAAAAGACTTATGGTAGTATTTCATTTAATAGCTTTGCTCGCAATTGCATCTTGCTGTGCTAATGTATTTGGTTACAGGATCAGCAGTCTAATCGCCTTGGTTACAGCAATCATTAGTAGCTCGTTGTTCACTGCAGAAAATGAATTTCACATAACCGCTGTCAGCAAAGCATAAATGTAATATGTTTAAATAAGATTCATCTGCTTTTATGAAATCAAATTAGACTCAGCTGTATTTCTGCTGAATGAATCAATCGTAGGAGAAAAAAGCACTACAATGCCGCTGTTTATTTGGTGGTTACAGCATTTCTGCGTTAGAGATACAGTGGTATGAGGCAGAGGAGAGTAGTCACAACAGATTATTTATATTTCATGTTATGGTACATATCCAAGATTTTTTTTTCTTTTTTAAAGAAAAGTAAATTTAAGAATTAGCGGTTGAAAATGTTTTATTTATTTATTTTATAGGTTAGTGATCTGGACCTTACAGCACTTTTTCAATCACAGCCCAGATAGAGTAAATGTAAAAGCAATCAGTATGAGCTATGTAGTAAGAGTATTTTGCTAGCTTAAACAAAAACATATAAGCATATCAATGTTACATACAGATACTTGTCAAGGGCATCAGTGTGAGCTCCAAAAACCCTGGGTTTGGAGATTTATACAGGGAGTAAGTTGTTCCCCTTAAATGACTGCATCTGTTTGAGAGATTTCCGATTTTTGTTGCAAGAAAAAACTTGAGATGACTGCAGAAGGCAGTGTGCTGACAAATGTCACAGGGGAGAGAGTTCCGGGTTGTTTAACCATTAATGAAGAAAGCATCAGTGGTGCTAATATAAAGGTAATGTGGGACACCAAGAGACACTGCCAAAATATTATCTTATATCAGAGGTCTTGCACAGTGTTTAACTCAAGTGCATTCATTCATGGAGCACCAAACAAAGCAGGAGATCTGCTCTGGAGATAATAGCTAACCAACTAGATTCCTTAATCATGGGCTAATGGTGCTACCTGCTGAGAGTTAACAAAAAAAGAGGTCTGTTCTGTAGGTAACAGGAAACAAACCAGCTTCCTTAGTCATAATGGTGCTACTTTCTGTGAGTGAAAAAAAGATGGCAGTCCTTCCTGTAGGTAATAATCAGCCAACCAGCTTCTTTCATCACTTGTGGAATAGTGCTACCTGCTGTGAGCTCCTTTTATTTGAAAGACAGTAGTAATGATCAGAAGGAGATACTGAAGGGTGGAGAGAAGAACACTTTCTAAGTTTGGTCTTTTCCAGCAGTAGCTTGCTTATATTTCTGTGAGTATGTTGTTGTTATGCAACACGGCAGAAACCTTGGGTGAAAATTAAAGATGGGTCCAGCCTCCACCATGGAATTTGTAAGCCTGGACCTTTCCCAAAGAACTGCCACATAGACCAAACATAGTCCATGATCCTTTGCACAATCCCTATTAGTATACCCCCAACTATCAGCAGACAGCAGGTCATAGCGATGCTCACTAAGACTAAAAACACAGCCTAAGTGGGACCCAGCAATATCCCAGGTTGCTGCTTACATAGTCTGAAACATGACTTATCAGTACCATTTGTTACTTTTCAACTACAGCCTCAAACGAGGCTTTGTACTAAGCAAATGGAAGACAGCAATGGTTATCCCCCTTCACAAGCTTGGACCATCAACCAAATCTGGAAACTACAGGCCCATTATTCTGACTAGTCTGATATGCAAAGCCATGGAATGAATTTTCATGGAAATGATCAGCAAAAACATTGGTAACCTACAGATACCGGACCCATCCCAGTTTGGTTTTGTCAAAGGAAGATCATGCCTACTTAACCTGGTACACTTCTTTGAAAAGGTAACCAAGACAATGGATGAAGGGAAAATGGTGCATACCACCTACCTAGACCTGGCTAAGGCATTTAACACAATATCCTACAAACTCACCAAACTAGGCACAAATCTGTATACAACTTGCTGGATTGCCAGCTGACTTACAGACAGGACCCAAGAAGTCAGTATTGCTTAGACCATCTCCACCAAGAGACAGATCGCCAGTGGAGTACCACAGGGCTCCATGCTGGGCCCAGTCCTGTTTAGCATCAACTTTTCAGAGGTCAAAGCTAATGTTAAAAGCCTCTGGCTCACCAAGTTTGTACAAGACTGCCAATTGGGAGCTATCATAAATTCTCCCCATGATAATAACTTCCTGCAAGAGGGTCTAACACCCACAAATGACCGGTGCCCAAACCACAGATTAAAATTCAATGCAAAAAAATAATTTATAGTGACTTTTGGGAAAACATCTATCAAGGCAAATTACTCCGTTGATAAGATACTCCTAAGAGCTGACGCAGTCGTTAGAGATCTAAGAACATATGTATACAGTAATCTGGCCTTTGACCAACACTTAGCCAGGGTAGTAAGAAAGTCATTTTATGTTGCCCAACTTATACGTAAGACCCATCACTGAGTACAATGCCTCCTTTCACATGTACCTGACTAGGCATATTCAACATTTGGAATGGCCACAGAGGTTCCTCACCAACAGAATTAAGGATATTAATGCACTGTCTTATACAAATCACCTTAGAGGCCTGTCTTTATGCTCCGTCTCCTACAAGTTGTTGAGAGGTGATCAGTGGTTGATATATAAACATCCTCAGATCCAGCCCTGATGGAGCTTTTGCACACCTGCAAAATGAGCAGCAGCAGAAACACTAGTTCCAGGAATCTGAGCTTTGCTTGCGACATAAATAGAACATGCTGGTGATACAGATATATGACTCAAAGGATTCCCATGCTCTGGAATAGGCTCCCCATCCATGTGAAGCATGGTCCATCCCTAACCCTATTTAAATGTAATCTTGTCCATTGGATGGAAAATAACAAATTCTTTATTGTTGTGGCCCCCATGTCTTTTACAGACAGAGGCAGACAGCAAACATTCTCTAACTAACACTGAATGGGTAATCAAATTCATCCATGGTCTGGCCCCATGTCTCTTACAGACAGTTGTCATCTGTAAACATTCCCTAACTAACATAACCCACCACACACAACTTTTTAGCAGCTTCCTAACAAACATACCCCTTCCCCAATTAAAATTAAATGTTACTAGAGGATGTAATTGGATTGGTTTGCATGGCTAGGCTTATAAAGGCCCTGGTGACCTTTAGACTAGTATATACCTATGATCATACCGAGAAAATTCTGGATGACAGAAGCCTTTTTTTAATCTTACTGGAAGTCATTTTAAACTGAAGCTGCTCAAGGATGTATATAATATAGCCAATCTATTCTTAAAATGATTTAACAAGTAGGGGATAAAAATCTCCATTTCCAAAAAGCAGTATTACCTGCCTAAGGCAGCATACTCTAATATCTAATGACATGGTACAAGAGTTAATATGCAGGGTAAATTAGAGGGGTCCAAGTACTGAACTCTAGAGAGGGTGAAGAGGAGAGTCCCTCTACTCAAACATCACATGAAGCATTGTTGTTAAAGATAGCAGCAAACTACTTTAGGCCACAGGGGTCAATCCTTATACTCACAGATCTTTTGCACAGAGATATGGTTACTGAGGTAAAGACCTTTGATAAATGAAAAGCTGTGAGAAGGTCCGGTTCAATGCTAAGGTGGAGACATTAGAGGAGGATAACACATTATTTGTTCTATAGCTCTTCCTGAAACTATGTTACTGGTTAGACAGCAAACGTTAGTCATCAGTGTGAACCTTTAATTGTATAGCAACTGCTTTCTTCAATTATTTTGGCAAGTGGTGAAAGGAGGATGATTAATTTGTATGACTCAGGCTGTGTTAAGTGGGAAAAAGCCAGTTCTGGGCACTGATATGATGGTTGAAATTTTGCACAGATGACAAACTAGTTGTGCAGTGAGTGAGGTATTTATAGTTCAGTTCAGTGGTTTGGCACTAATGGGCTTACAAACCCTAAGAAGTTTAGGCTACAGTCCATCTAGTTCTGCTTGCCTAAATCCTGTGATTTTGTGAAACCATTGATTTATTTTTTTTAGTTGTACATGTGAGAACCAAAATATGGCAGAGGGTGAACTGATAGCAATTTTTCCCTGGTAATAACATGTGTACCCAAGGGTGGTTTTGGGCTCATACTGAGCTGGGTAGCAAAGAATTCAACAAGAATTTTAGCTAGCCAATGCAGATTCGGTACTGGAAGAGTCATTCACAACGAGCATGCAGTTCTGAGAACATTTAGCTCTTCTTATCAAGTTATGTATCTTTCTCTGGAATTCTTGTATGTGTTACCAAAATGTAAAATCTAGTGTTGATAGAGGAATACCGCAAGGTAATTGGCCTGTTTTCTACATTGATTTTACAGGAGATGATTCTTTTTAAGGCCTGCTCTCAGACAATTTCTTTTATATTTCAGCAAGGCAACTTTAGAAACAGCAAATGCCTATTTAAGTTCAGTTGTGATCCAAGGTGTTGGTGTACCATTAAATCCTTTACTCCTTTGAGATGAGAAGAGACAATAAACCTACTAGTGAGTAAGGGGCACTTCTTTTGTCAGTAGGGTTCCTCTGTGGCTGTCTCTGGTATGGCACCTGTGTCTTTAATGGACACAAGTAACCTGTAAATGGTTCATCTCCCAGGCCCATGCTTACACTTATCAAGGGTAGCAGAACTTGTTGGGATGCATGGCTAAGCTTAAAAAGCCCCTTGTGCTCATTAGCATAGTAAACACCTATGAACTGGAAGTGAGTCTGATCCCTCCCAATAGAGGAAATCCTTTGGAAGTCACTGCTGCATGAAGCTGAATCTCTTAAAGAATTTATACTGCCTGTAGAGATTGACAGATAATTCCTGGCCCCTTGAATAAATTGCACTCAGTAAATAAAAAGTCAAGCAAGCCATAAATCTGAGCAAAGGCAAATAGAAAAACTGTGAATAAAAGCAAAGCCAAAATAAAGTAAAACATAAATAAGACACAGATGCCAGTTCTTTGTCTTCATCTTCTTATCTTTATTGGAGGCAGATTGAGTGCTGTTATGAGACAGGAATGCTCAGCTACATTTTTTATTATAGAGATTTTTGGGCATGTACCACTGAGGATCTTCCATATGGGTGTTCTCTTTTTTTGGAGGGAACCAGAGGAACTGCCCCATAGGCGTTCCCTTTTTATTGTTGGGAACCAGAGGAAACGCCCTCTGTGGAAAATCCCACCCACCATTTGAATCAGTTTAAACTTATTAAAATACTTTTTGGTAACAAAAATATAACAATTGTAACTTCTGTTTAGAGAAAAGCTCAAAACAGTACTAACAGAAAGCCAAAACACGTCATAAGTACATTATGAATGGCTAACACTATTCCTAACTTTTGGAAGCTAGTCAGCAACTCTTCCTATGAGAGTAATACCTAGTCTGAAAAGATGCATTATTTTATGGAAGTACTTGGCCTATTCAGATAAATTGTTTGTCTAGACTCATATCTGGCACAGGCGTAAATTCTCCCTATTAGCATACATTTCAGTGCTGAAAATTTTTTTTGTTTTTATGTCTCTAGTCTACTATGTGCTATGACATATATTTTAGTCAAGGGATGCAACAAGTGTTTAATAAAGAACAGGGGATTAATCATGACATTTAAAGACATAGCAAGAAATGCAGAATTTCAAATCAACTTATTTAATCTTATTTAATTCCTTGGAAAAGTTTAGGGCTCTGGGCTGCCCTAAGACGAGTAAATATTTTTGGGACTCTTTGTCCCCACTGCCTGCTGAAGATCAGACTCCCTCTCTCTCTGTGTGTATATATATATATATATATATATATATATATATATATATATATATATATATATATATCACTGCACTTGTTCCCTTCACCAGGTGAGAAGCAAACTAGACAGGTTGTAATCCAGAGACTCATCGGGGTGGTTCAAGTACTTTTTTGTTTGTTTTGTTTCTCATCCCCATTTCTATTTCACATGCACTGGTAAGGACCTGGGGGTTAGCCTTCAGTGGGCTGTCCAGCAAGGGCTTTTTCTCTCTTTCAGAACATGTGTTTCCCCTCAGTCATTCCCCCTCCCTCCCCATTGCATGAGCGGTGGCCTCCCCAGTCTTTACCAGTCAGGCCACCCCACACTGTGTATCTTTAAGTGTGTGCAAACCCCTTTCTCCCTCCAGAAGAGGCAAGTGGGTCATACTCCCCTTCACACCTCCTCCTCCCTGACTATAAGTGCCAAGGCTACTAATCGAACCCAGAACACCTGGTTTGCAGGCAGTGCTTAACCATTCTGCACCATAAAGCCAGCCCTGACATGTATAAACATGCTATGGCTTTTACACTGGTTTCAATTAGTGTATCCTGAATAATTTCCCTCAATTAGAGTATAGGATTCTAGGTGGAGAACAGATTGTGGCTTACTGCTGATATCAGAGGAAGCTACTTAATAACATACAGAAATGGTATGTGAATGTAATTATTCACAAATACCGCTAAAGAATGGGTGCAGACCTTGCAGATAGTCTCATACTGAGAAAGAAGTATACCAGTATGAGGATACCCATCTTTGAATGTTGGTAATGGCGCAGTGGAAGTCTTGGAAAGACAAAGTTATTACCTCACTAGATCATCTAAGGGAGTGATAGTGGGGGAAGTAGTCTTATGTTAAATCAACACACTGAAGTAAAAAAAGCACCTAAGCAAAGATTTGGGCTTGCCAGTAGTGAACATGCTAGAGAGAACAAATTTAGTCACTGTTTTTGCCTTTTCATCTGCATTTTTGAAAGTGTTGTTGATTTGGTAAAATACCACTTGAAAGAAAGTATACAGCTAAAAGCAGCAGATTAGATTTCTGTTAAAGGCAAGTTTATTTTACTGGAAGTGGATTAGTCCTTTGAACTACGGGGAGAAGCTTTTGAGATTCAAGATATTGTCAACCATACCTCTCAGCTAGAAAATCACTGCGGACTGAAGTCACTAAATAATGACACACATTTGAGTTTGACTTTATATCCCCCAGAAAATGCATGCTAACACAAAACCTATCATTCTAGCTACTTTCAAAGTTTATAAGAGCAATATTTAAAATCTGTCCCTATTTCTGGGCCTCCCCCTATTTAATTAGGCTTTGGGCAGATTTCTTGTACTAAGAGGTTGAGAGGTATGTTGCCAATGTATATGTTCATTGTATCTTGATGTTACTAAATCCTTCAGCCTTACTTCCTCCAGCTAAAACAGTGGAAGCCCCAGGGTTAATAACAGAGCCACTGTTAGTGGAAAGCAGTAGATGGTCAATTAGAAGGTTTGCAATGAAGGGTCGAGAAAGACCCTATTGTTTAGAAATATTAATTCTCTTCTTGGACATCAATAGACAGTTTGAAGAAATGTTTTATAGCTCATACCATCTGTACTGACTGTGCATATTTATCCCCAGACATTTACATTAACTCTGGGAGGATGCAGTTGTAAAGCCCTTATGGTGAACTGCAACTGAGTTAGCAAGTAAAGGATTATTGCAGGATCTCCTCAAAACCAAGGACTTGTGGTCGATATTTTAAGATATATATTTTGCTAGATTGTTGTCTGCCTCAAAAATAAGGATGTTGCAAATCTCTACCTTGGTCCAAACTATGATGGCGCTCGGAGGGAAGAATCATGAGACTCTTAATGAGCTAAAACTTAATGTTCTTTTGTAGAAACATACAAAGTATTCTTGCTTAATGCACAAATGCAACTTTTATTTTTAATAGTCAAGTTCTGCCAAGTTAGAGAATGCTCTATCCAAACTATGGTCTGTATATGTCTTAGTTTAGGACTAAGTTGCTGTCTTTCAATTTGCATTATTTTTAGATCTCTCACAAATTGTAATGTGGTGTATTGGTCAGACTAAACTGTTTTTCTTAGTTATTAAAAGCATTTTTGTTGATAAACAAGTTATCAGTCAGTAAATCTGTTTGAAAAAAAAATGTGTCAAGGAAGTACCGTAATGATAGCTTACAGTCAGCCTTGCAAATCACATATGAATGCTCAGAGCTTGTTCATACTCTAGGTGATTTGAAAGTCTCATCAAAAGTCTCTTTATGATATGGTTTTACCTTGGCAGTAAAAATTTTGGCAGACTAAAGTATTGATGAAGTGGCCACTTAACTGGGGAAATCAACAGCTGTTACTTTAAATCTAGATGTCTGGCTAGTATGCAACCAATCAATGATAAAGTGTTCACCAGAAACCAAATTTGGTCATGTTTGTTCTGAGACTAGTTGGCTAATATGAATCCATTTTAAGATAATTTGCAAGGAGAAGGAAATCCCTTTTACCTAGCTCCCAAGGGCAGGCTGAGGTCTCCCACCAAAATTGCATTTTTGCATTGCAGTTCCATTAAAAGAAGAGTTGATGTTTTTCATAACTGACATGTTGGAACTGGCAGTTAGAAAAATCAAAACTCTCAACTTTCTCTATTTTGGTGGAAGGCTCCTATTTCCAGGGCTGATTTACCCCTGCATAGAATGTCCCTATTTTTGGAGATACGTTCATATTGTCAGGCTTTTTTTACCCATTCACTCAATTTTCTGAATCCCCCATCATCACATATGATTTTTGAAGCTGTCTATTACACAAAAAACCATGTTAGTATCAACAATAATTTAAAGAAAGAGCTCAGACATCTTACATCTCACTTTTTCTGAAGCAGAAATAGAATTTTGGAATACAGTTCATTAAAGTCTACAGATTTTACACTGTCTTTTTGGTAACATGCTTATATTTTCCATCATTTTTGTCATTCTCTATTTTTTAAACATATGTTTCTGAGTAGTGGGTGGCCACAGTGGTGCAATGGTTAGCGTTGTCGCCTCACAGCAAGAGGTTCTCTGGTTCGATCCTCGGCTGGGGAGCCTTCTGTATGGAGTCTGCATGTCCTCCCTGTGGTCGTGTGGGTTTCCTCTGGGTGCTCCGGTTTCCTCCCACATCCCAAAGACATGCTGTAGGTGGATTGGACACTGTAAATTGGCCCTAGGTGTGAGTGCGTGTGTGTGCCTTCTGTCGAAGGTTGGGTGCCGGGCTGGCAACTCGACACCGTAAAACTCCACTGCCAATCATGAGCGGACAGATGATCCACTGTGGCGACCCCTAACCGGAAAAAGCCAAAAGAAGAAGAAGAAGATGTTTCTGAGTAGTATCCCACATTCCTACAGAAAGTGGTAAGAGTTTGTGCTATTTGGTATTCTGATTTTATGCTAATTAGATTTTTGGTTAGATTTTCTTACTTTTCAAGGGCCTTTATTCCTGTTTTCAATATGTGGGTTAAGAAGTATGCAGATAACTGCAGTTTTCACTGTTAGATAATGATCAATGCAATATTCATGTGGAAGTCATTTTGTTTCCTAATCAAAAGTTATTTGAGGAGGTTTAGGCACTCACTATAATGGTGGTTTTCATGACTTAACTAGAAGTACTCTGCCTCTGTTTTTGCCTCTAATGAAAATTACCACAGAGGCAGTGAGCTTTGAGAACCCACAGTAAATTTACATTTTAAGAACCGCAGACTTAAACATGTCTTTGTTTGCGTTCCTAACAACTGACACTTTATGTGGGAAAGAAAATGGTGACTACTTGTTTACTTGTTTAACTTCTTTCACTATCAACAGTATAGTTTAATGCTTAATGAAGCAACTATTTTTCATAAGATGTGTTTTAACATATTCATTGATGAAATACTCTGTGTATCAATTTCTTTGTTCATGGCCATTGTATAATATAATATATTATGCCAATAAAAATGAATTGGTAAGGCAATGTTTCTGCTTGTGTACTAGCAAAAAGCCAGCTTTACGCTTTACCATTTGAAAACTATCCAGCCAATAAAACAGAAGAATCTAACCTTGGCAACATTTCCTGGTGGATCTATGATCGGAATTATCCTTCCTTCCTTTTACTGTATTCTGGCAATGTTTCTTTGAAGCTCTTGTGTTTGGAGTCACATATGCTCACCAGTGGCATATGTTGTGATGGAATACATTGAGCTATGAGAACACACCTAGTCCCAGAGCATACAATTTCCTTTCTACTTCTTAAACAGTTTGTAGCTTGATACTGATGTACTTCATGAATAAGTTCCTGATTATATCACTAAAACAGGAAAGCCACTGAGATGGTTGTGTTGCTACCAAATCATGAACCAAGGCAGAGATTGGCATTGCCTTTATTACTTTGCAGAGGAACAGAGCATGAAGCATTGTTAAAAGTGCCAGCATTTCATGCAGAGTACATGGAAATGCAGGAGGGAAACTCTCCTTTCTGCAGAGATGGTTCTAGATAAAAGGGCCAACAGCAGTACCAGGTCTATTGCAGACTGCCATACAAAAATGATGGAAACAAAGAGAAGACATTGTTCACACTTTCCTGGAGATAAACCCAATCTGAAAGCAGTCTCTTGCTCCCTATGTATAGAACTTTCACTCTTGAATAGTGAGACTTTGATTGACACCCACTTTCTATTTCAGGAAAGGTGCACCTTCAGCAACCATCTTAGTGTACATCATCAGTGTCTGCACTGATTCGCACTTAAGGTCAAGTGGATGTAGTACATCCACATCTGACTTGTCTTGAGAAGTGATCCCTCAAGTCTCGTAACCATGGCTCACTAGCTCTGTCTGGCAATGAGGATTATTCTTCCCAGGTAGTCCCTCCATCCTGGTTCAGCAAGGCTCAGTGGCCTAGATGAGGGAGGGTCTACCAGGTTATTCTCTTTCAGTATTCACAGTTCTGGACATAGATTTCAAATAGTGGTGTGAAGACTGGTGTAGGCTTTCACATTTCCATACCACTGCTGACAGATGTGCCTGTAAGTGCCAGCACCCTGTTAAGTGAAAGCTGCTGTCTGCTAGAGGTATGCCCAGTTCCACATATTCCATCCATGTTAATGAAAGCCCAATCCACAGATAAGGTGGAGAGACATTTTCCTCTGCCTTTTAAAAGATTTTGAAAAGATTCAGACAACCAGGATATCATTATTTCTGACAGAGATAAGGACAGATTTATGTATCTTTTTGGTGGATTTGTGATGATACAATGATCACAAAGACATCAAGGTCAGTTAGATTGGAAAATTAACAGTATTATAAACAAGATTGTTTCCGGGGAGTGAAGCCCGCAGCACCCATACATCTCTGTGATTCTAATTTTACCAATCCATCAATCTCAAAGTTAATAATAAGAATAATATTTTATATTAGCAGATTCAGTGTTTAGTTCATGATATTATGCAACAAAACTTGCCATTATTTTAATGACATCATTCCTTTTTAAAATGCAGGTGCCATATTTTCATTGTTTACTTCAGTTATGTGACCTGTGCCTCTACACTGACCGAGAACAAACTGGTGAACTCAGGAAATTGCTGTTCTGTCCAAGTATACAGCATGACACTGCAACAAGCACCAGCAAAGACTATGCACATGCCTAAATGTGAGAGCTATAGTAAAAAAAGTAGCAGAACTGGAGTGGAAGGAAGATGATCCCAGCAGTAGATCCAGAGGGGAAGATCGCAGATTAACTAATATAGAAAGAATGCATCTCTTATATCCTCTTTAATGCATATTTTCAAACTCTGTAGTTGTCAGTGTAAATGCATTTATTTCTTTTTCCTAAATGCATGAAGCTTTTCTCCCTTAGTGTCAGTTTAAAAGGGGTTGTTCATGAGCTCATTCAGATCATCTCATTTAACAAACTGGGAATAAATAAATATATAAACAATGTAGCTAAATGAATTACAGTGAAATGTTAAACAGAACATGGATCTTCCACTGGTACTGAAAAGAAGACCTGGTCATCTAATTAAGATTTCCTCTTACAGAGATTTCTGTTATACATTTATTGATGAGTAACTTGTACCTTATCTATGCGCTGACACACAAGAACATTATCAGCTTCTTTTTTTTCTTGTAAGTTATTAGAGCACACAGCTACACTCTTAAAATGGGTTTCTTCTTTTTATTCTTCTTCCTATGTTTCTTTTACTATGTCCGACAGCCCTCAAGGGTGTGTACTATAAAATAGTTCAAAGGTACTCAATTCTGTAAAGGCTTGAATACCTCTGGCATGCAGAAAATCAAATAGGACAATAGTCAGTCACAGTTTTTCCCCATCTGTCTCATTTTTTGTAGACTAGATGTTATATTCCTTTGCTCCTTCAAACCATCCATCTAGAGGGTAGTAAACTGAAGCTCTTAGCTGGTTTACCTAGAAGTACTGCCAAAGGTACTGCATGACTTTGAACATAAAAGGAGTGACTCAGTCCGTTAGGCTCTCCTTTGGGATCCCTACCTTTATGAATAATATCAATTCTATTGTACTGACCTTGGAATTGGTCTTTCTGAGAGGAGAAGCCTGCTTGTGTAATTCAGCAGTAATAATACAGTCTGTTGTCCATTGCTGGACCTAACTAATGGTGTCATAATATCCACTGTGATTTTTTTCAAATGGCACTCAGTAATAGGTGTCAGAATTAAGGGATTCTTAAATTCCAGGTTCTGGACTGAATTCTGATGTTCAAGATAACCGGCGCAATAATTTTCAGTCTTACAACCACAAAATTCCATGGAAAAATTTGTGATTTTGAGGAGTTTAACACTGACAGTTTCAACTGAAACTTCAGGTAGTGAGCACATTTTCAGCTGTATAGTGCATCTTCCTGTTGTAGACATTTCAAGCAGCAAGCACACTAGAGTTTTAATAAAAAAGTACAGTTTTGTACCTACCATAAATGTAGATGTTCGAGGATCCACATTGCTGCAGTCCTAACTATTGGGGTAGTCCGCTGTCCAGTCGGCCCGAATACCAAAGTATATGGCTGACGTCGGTCAGGGCGCATTAGACTGACGTCAGTACGTCAGGGTACTAATGCGCATGACCGACGTCATATCCTCAGTCTTTTCTTGCCCCAGATGTCAGAAGACCCTGAAAAGATAAGGCCAAAACAAAACTCCCAAAATACCTGCACCAAAAATATATATACAATATATACACAATTAGCAGAATATAACCTCACCTACACAACCACCCCTAAACACAGAGGGAAGGAGGGAGGGTAAATTGGACTGCAGCAATGTGGATCCTCGAACATCTACATTTATGGTAGGTACAAAACTGTACTATGTTCTTCATTCCACATTGCTGCAGTCCTAACTATTGGGTAGAATCCCAAAGCAGAGGTAAGGGAGGCTGGCAAATCATAAGGAAGCAGGAACTGACAACATGCCTTGCAAAATAGCTGTGGCAAAACCAGCCCTAGACTTAGAGTAGAGAGGAAGGTGATAATGCTTAGAGAAAGTATGCACTGAACTCCAAGTAGCTGCCTCCAAAATATCCTTAGTTGCCACCCCTTAGAAATGCTGTGGAAGTGGCAGTAGCCCTAGTGGAATGAGGCCTAATCCCAGCTGGAATCTCCTTGCCATGATGGGAATAACAAAATGTAATGCAACACCCAATCCACCTAGAAATAGTTTGTTTTGACACAGGCTTGCCCTTTGAACTCAAAGCAAAAGAAACAAACAACTGCTGAGACTGCCTAAAATCCTTAGTCCTGCTCAAATAATAACGCAATAGCCTGTGTACATCTAAAGTGTGCAAAATCTTTTCCCCTTTATTTTGGGGATCTGCATAAAAGGTAGGCAAATGAATAGTTTGGTTTAAAGCCACACTAGAAACCACCTTAGGCATAAAGGAAGGATTAGTACGTAAAGATACCCTATCCTTATGAAAAATCAAAAAAGGCTCCACTGCCATAAGGGCCTGCAACTCAGAAACCCTTCTTGCAGAAGTAATGGCCAACAAAAAAGCAGTCTTCCATGACAAGTATTTCAATTCAGCAGAAGCCGCAGGCTCAAAAGGTTGTAGAGTAAGTTTCTCCAACACAAAATTGAGATCCCAAGCAGGAGTAGGAGCTCTACGTGGGGGTCTTATATTCTTTGCCCTCTAAGAAATTGCTTGAACAAAGGATGCGAAAACAATGGTGGGTCACAATCATAGTGAGCTGAAATTGCTGCAGCATGAATCTTAATGGAAGAGAAAGACAAACCTTTGTCCAGTAACTCAGTAAGATATTGAAGAGCCACACTCAAATTTGGCTCAGTAATCTCCAAATTGTTTGCTGCACTCCAAAACAAAAATCTCTTCCATTTTTCTGCGTACACTTTCCTTGTACTAGGTCTTCTGGCTTCCATAATCACATTTAAAACTTGTTGAGGAAGCTGAGACCTGCTGTCTTTCAAAACAGAATATGCCAGGCTGTTAGATGTAGAGAGTGAAGCTTGACATTGAGCAGATGACCGTCCCTCTGAGACAACAGGTGTGGAATCAAGGGTAAAGGCCATGGAGGCTTCCTTACCAGACTCCTCAGTAATGGGTACCAGTGCTGCCGAGGCCAATCTGGAGCTATTAAAATCATCCTTGGCTTGTCTTGTCTGACCTTTAGAAGCACCTTTGGAAGAAGAGGCAGAGGTGGAAAGGCATACACATGAAGATTTTTCCAACTGAAAGAAAGAGCATCCACTTTCCAAGCTGTGTGATGAAATCCCTTCGTGCAAAACTTTGGCAGCTGGTGGTTTAGTGGAGAAGCGGACAGATCTATGTCTGGAGTTCCCCATGACACTGTCAATTTTTGAAATACATGAAGATCCAGTTTCCACTCGTGGGGATCCATGATTTGTCTGCTTAATACATCTGCTAAGGAGTTCTGTGCTCCCGGCAGAAACCTTGCCTGAAGAGTTAGTTGCAGAGTGAGCGCAGTCTCCCATAAAATCATTGCTTGTCTGCACAATGGGTAAGAATGTGTTCCCCCTTGTTTGTTGATGTAACACATGACAGTTGTGTTGTCTGTTAGAATCAACACCTGCCCTGGAAGAAGTAACTCTTTGAAAGCAATTAATGCAAACTGAACTGCTAACATCTCTTTCATGTTGATATGTAGATGCTGTAGTCTGGCAGGCCACTTGTCTTGTATCCACTTTCCATTTAGATGAGCTCCCCAAGCAACATCTGAGGCATCTGTCGTTAGAATCTGACTTGCCTCTGGCCGGGTCACAGAGAGTCCCTTGTTTAGGTGACATTCCTGAGCCCACCACAAAAATTCCTTTTGAATGCAAGGTATTATTTGAATGACAGTGTCCAAATCCTGGCAGTGCTGTGTCCACAGATTTTTGAGATACCATTGTAGCTTCCTCATATGCAGTTTGGCATTGGGAAGCACCAGAATACAAGATGCCATGAACCCTAAGGCTTGAAGGACTGTCCTTGCAGTCAGCCCGGACTGAAGAGATAGATGATGGAAGTAACTGGAAAGATTCTTTTGTTTGTCCGGGGTTAAAAAGGCCATCTGGGCTGCTGTATTCAGTCTCACACCCAGAAAGCACATGTCTTGAGAGGGTACTAGACTGGACTTTATTTCGTTCACAGAATACCCTAGGCATCTTAGCACTGCTATGACATATTCCAGATGCTGTAGAAGATCTTCTTTTTCTCGAGCCAGAATCAGGCAGTCGTCCAAGTAAGGATAGATTTGGATTCCTTTTAGCCTGAAGTAGGCTATCACTGGAGCCAGAACCTTTGTGAATACTCTGGGCGCAGTAGATAAGCCAAAGGCAATGCAGAGAACTGATAATGAGAATTTCCAGCTCGAAAACGCAGATACTTCCTGCAACTTAGTCTGATTGGCACATGAAGGTAAGCTTCCTTGAGATCTAAAGTTACCATCCAGTGATCTTTGCCCAGCAGAGGTAAAAGCTGTTGTAACGTCAACATTTTGAACTTGGGAATGTCCAGATAAGTGTTGAGGATAGATAAATCCAGAATTGGTCTCCACGTGTTCCCCTTCTTTGGTACTAGGAACAGGCGAGAATAAAATCCTAGGCCCCTTTCCGGCACAGGAACTGACTGAATGGCCCCTATTTGGAGCAACAGAGAAATTTGCTTGTGAGCCTCTGTCCTTTGAAGAGGAGGAATGTCTGGCATGCCTTTGAAAGGAGGCAAGGTATGGAAATAAAACCTGTAACCGTGGTGAATAATATCCAGAACCCATCTGTCTTGGGTAATTAAATCCCAATTTTCTTTGAAAAGAGACAGCCTTCCTCCCAAAGGTGCTGCCAGGCGAGAATGTACTGGCAGCTGAAAAGGTAGGTCATTGGGTCTGCTTACGAAAGGACTGACCCCTGCCCTCACCAGAAGTCTGAGCAGGGGAACTCCTGTCCTAGGCCTAAAAGAACCCTGAGCTCTGCCCCTACCACGTCTAGACCTACCCCTAGACTGGGAATCATAAGCAGGATAAGTCCATCCCTTAGTAGGCCAATTTCTACTAAACTTGGAGGCTGCACCTGCAAAAATCTTTAACAGTTTGCATAGACTTAGCCTTGTCCTCCATTTTCTTCAAAACTGCTTCCACAGGCGAACCAAACAACACATCAGACTGTAAAGGAGCATCCAAAATCCTTGTCTTAACATGCTCAGCTAAATTATGATCTCTCAGCCAGGCGTGCCTACGAAGAACAGAACCAGTGGCAGCCACCCTGGAGGAGGCCTGCACAGCATCAAAACCACACTGCAAGGAATGTTTACCTACCTGTTCAGACACATGAACTAAATCCTGCAACTCTTTACACTCAATACCTTCAGCCAGAGCATCCACCTTAGATTTCAACTGTGAAAGAAGATAATTCTGATATTTTAACATGTGAAACTGACAATTCAACGCCCTCATGGCTAAAGTGGAAGAAGTATACACTTTCTTTCCCCATCTATCCAAAGCCCTTGCCTCTTTATCAGGAGGGACAGGATTTTTAACAACTGAGGCCTTCACACCTTTAGGCCCCTGAGAGACAGTTTCTGGGTCTGCCCTAGGACTCTTAAAAGATACTTATGAGCTTCAGGCACCCTATAATACCTATCCGGTTTAACTGGGGCAGGAGGCAAAGAATCAGGATTCAGGGAAGCCTCTGCAAACACATCTTCCACCACATTCAAAACAGGAGGTATAGCTAAAGGCCTATGCTGGGGTAAAAACAAGAATTCCCTAAGCCTTTTCCTGGAATCAGAGAAATCTTGACCTTCCCATTTAAAATGCTCCCTCATGGAATGCAGAGTCTCTGAAAATGAAAAATCCTCAGGAGGAGAAGCAGAAGGAGTAGAATCATCCACATCAGAATCAGAATAAGGAGGGTACTCCTGCAAGTCTTCAGCCGAAGACTCAAGCCTCGAGCATTGCTCAAAACTCTCAAACTCAGGTTCCACCCTAGGCCTCTTATCAGGAGGGGGCATAGAACCCCTAATCATAGTAATCAAATCCTCTGCCATTTTAAGCATATGTTTCTTAGGCAAAGATCCTGAAGTACTAGGAGAAACCCACACAGAAGCTAAACTTGGCCTGCCCCTCAAAGAAGCCTTGGAAACTGAAGGAGAGGCTCTAACCACCTTAGGAAGAGAGGGAAGAACAGCCACCTGAGAAGCCCCCTCAGCCTGGCCTACTTCCTGAGAGGATACATCCTGTAACAGTAAAGTCTCTTCCTGAGACTCCAAAGAAACACCTGGCAAAACCTCCGGCTCCACTGAGCCTTCCAAAGAACCGACGTCTGGGACTGCCGGTTCCTCCACCCTAGGCTTTGCTGCTTTATCTTTGCGTTTTTTAGCCGAAGCCGGCGGAGCATCCGACGGCATTTTATAATTACAACGCTTCCCAAACACTAACCTGGCACAGTCTAACCTTCTCTTAATAGTGCGTTTGTTAAATCTAGCACAAGAGCGGCATCCAACAACGTCGTGCTCAGGCCCTAAACAAGGTATACACAAAGTATGGCAATCCCTATGAGGTATCTGTTTCCCACAAGAAATACAGTTATTCACTTTTTCTGACATCCGGTTAAACACTGAGGCAAGAAAAACCAAAATATTCCCCAACGGGTACTTAGCCAACTTTGATTCGGTCTGAAACTCTGACTTCAGAAACTTTCAGAACGCCAACCTGCACTCGCAAAATTGCTTCTGCATCGGACCATGCGGCAAAAAAGACTGAGGATATGACGTCGGTCATGCGCATTAGTACCCTGACGTACTGACGTCAGTCTAATGCGCCCTGACCGACGTCAGCCATATACTTTGGTATTCGGGCCGACTGGACAGCGGACTACCCCAATAGTTAGGACTGCAGCAATGTGGAATGAAGAACATCTGACTTTGCCAAAATACAAATCAGAAGGTAGCAACAGGTGGAAAATAAAACAACAACACAACAGAAGCAATTCTCTAATGAATAGAAGAATTCAGGTCTTCAGCTACCACTGGGTATAATACTCGGTACAGATGCTAACACAAATTTCTGGGCTAACAATCATAATAGCAACTTCAAAATCAAAAGAGCTCACCCAAGCAACTTTAGCAGAAATTTGTTCAAAAGTCAGTTAAATTTCTCTCCTCATCAGCATTCATACTGGTGAAATTATCAAGTCTTTAACCAGTGCCTTTTAAGAAAAACAAATCAAAAAAATCTCTGGCATACAAATAAAGTTACTTAAGTAATACCTTTATGAATGCGCAAACCATATACCTCTGATATATAATCTCTTTCCAATATATTTCCTGCAAAATAACTCTAGGTTCCAACTTCCAGGACATCCACGGGCAGTACTAAAACTCCAAACCAAGACTCTCTGGTCTTAGAGCTGGCTACTCCAGCCTCATTGTAACTCACCTTTAAAAAAACCCTCAGACTTCTCTGGACATTTGAACAAGCAACTTCTGCCATATTGTAAATCCACTGGCCTTATGAATAGGCCAGTCTTACTGCCTCTCATTTTACTTAAAGCAGTCCACTGCCTACCTATATCCATTTATTCTTTCTGCTAGGGATTTTCCCAGTGAAGCCATAACATATGTGTATATATATATATATATATATATATATATATATATATACACATACATATGGTTTACAATTAAATACACAAAGTTACCGCTGTCGACCAGTATGTGGTTGAAAGGCAGTTTTCCAATGGGCAGAATGCTGACTCAAAATAAATCGACTACACTACAGTGAATGGGTAGTGTAGTTCAAGTGTCTGAGTTCAGCGTTGTGCACCGAGATCACAGTTCGGTGAGGTACAGGGAATTACCCCATTTACTCACTGTAGTGTGCTCTTGGTATTTGGTATATATAAGTTGCAGGGTGTAGGGGGACACTGCCCACATAGCCCCCAAACCCCCCTGCAAAATAGTGAAATACACGTACCGTTGACTATGGAATGTCATAGTATGTGAAGGTTCATAGCATGGGTGACTGACATCACCTCCTGCTATGTTGAATACATCAAACTGCAGGTGTTGATGTATTCAGTTTTGACCTGACCAGAATTTAACTGTTCCAGATGCAGACTTTCGGGTCGACCATGTGACCGGTCGACGCATGCACTTTCCAGGTTTCAGTAGTAAACCATACATACATACGTGTGTGTGTCTATGTCTGTGTGTCGGTGTATCAATATGTCTGAGTGGTCAAAAATATCAAAAGACTAATTTCCACCATTGTTTTATGAATACGCTTTTGTCAATAAAATAGATGGTTAACATGTGTATGAGCTTGACAGTCCATGGGTTTGGGGAGGTATGCTCTTTTCCCAAGGATTGTGTGGTCTCAGGGTTGGAGTATATAAGTAGCAGGGTAAGGGGGGGTGCAGGGAACATTCTATGGGTGATTTCCCTTTTATTATGGTTGTGTGTCTATGATGTTAGTATGTACAACTCAGGATGTCTGTAGGCAAAGAACCCATGTCAGGGAGTATAGGGGTGGTGGAGCTCCCACATAAATACACACGTGTGTTATGTTTATTTTTGTTGGGGAAAAGCAAGAAACTATGATATGAAAATAGATGAAAATGTTTTTCCTTATTAGAAGTCATTATGCTTTATATCTTTGGTTTGTTAAGTGGTAGAAACAAAGACCGTGAGGAGGGTTAACAGATAGGTATTGCTTCTGAAGCTGTGAAGGGACGTCAGGATATGAGAAGAAACAGGAAATTTAGAAGAAAGCTGTCATTATGAAGTGCTATAGATATAAATCAGTGGATGACTTGAATAAAACATTTACAGGAAATATGGTTTTGAATATAGGATTTGTTTGTAGTGTCCTGACTGTAAAAGAAAATCTTTTTGTTTCCTTTTATGGGCAGTTGTCATTCACTGGACTGCATGCTTGACAAGTAGGGTATGCAATGACTATGTGGTGCAACTTAAAAGTAAGGGAATGGCATCCAGATCTAAGGAGACCATAGTCTATCTATGATCAGCCCTTATTAGATTCATGATTGTTAAATGAGTAAATAATAAGGCAGGTAGAATTAGATAATCGCACTCACACGCATGTAATATATGTGTGCATTTGTATATGTATATTTGGGAGAAGTTCATGTTGTTGACTACTACTTTTCCCAAAGTCCTGTATTATTTTAGAGACAGCACTCTTTAGTAGGTGCTGAGTTTAGCAAACGTTGGAATGTTGCAGGTTGGCTATATGTAAGGTATGTGCCATGAGTTACATTAAGTAGGTGTGTGTGTGTGTGTGTGTGTGTGTGTGTGTGTGTGTGTGTGTGTGTGTGTGTGTGTGTGTGTGTGTGTGTGTGTGTGTGTGTGTGTGTGGTATGTGTTAGAACTGAAACTTTTGGATATTCCAAAAGTTTTGGTATTTGTGGATGGGATAGTGTGTCTGTGCACCTGTTGATTATGGATAGAATAAGGGCTAGGTGAGGAGTTAGCTTTAGTGCTGTATCTGTGTGTTATGTATGGAAAGTATTAGGTGAAGCCCACCTGCCCATCCTTACTCATGTGTGCCAATCCTAACCCTGCCTCTGTCCCTAACCCGAACCCTATACATTGCCTAATGAAAAAGACTTTCCCTAACAGTATGGCTATTCAGACAAAATTTGTCTGGGGTTACTTTTTTTTTTTTATTTCATCAGTTAGCAAAGAAGAGCATTTATTGTCCTTTTTTCGACTGGTTGTGTATCAATATATTAGTGATCAATAAAGGTATCAGAATAGTGATCACCAATATTTTTGCATGTCATTTTATTTAAATGTAGTTGAATATATATGTGTATGTGTGGGTGTGGGTGTGCGCATGCTTTAGGTATACCTGGTGGTTAGTGTTCTTAGGTACAAGGAGCAAAAGCCTGAATTCTCTACCCATACCACCACTTGTTTATGATTCAAGGAGTTGAGTCCAGAGCTATCAACTCCTCAGATTTTCACAGAATGTTTAGCTAATACTTTTGGTTTGTTACTCTTAAAATTAGTGGTTTTCTGGCAAATCAGTGAGAAGTGAATTCACTAAATAATGATAGGCATTTAAGTTTCAGTCTTCCTATCTTTCAAGAAATGCATGGTAACACAAAACATTTTTTCTAGCAACTTTCTAAGATTATACAAGCACTGTTTAAAATGTGTCCCTGGTTTTGGGCCTTTGTCCCCCACCAAATAAATTTTGGCTTTTTCCAGATTTCTTGTGTTGCAATGTTATTAGAGATAGAGTGCCATGTGGGTTTTACAAGGAACTGAGAGCTTCAGGGGAAGAGTAGTTTAGTGCTGCTTATGCCAAGGCTGTTTGCATTGTTAGTAGCACAGCATGTAGTATACTTGCTTTTGATGCAGAAGGCTGTGGGTTCTACTCCCACAGTATGTAGATGGACTGCTGATACTGTGCTGTGTTGTACTTTAAAGGGGTGGATGCTGCAGTTCTGAGAATGTCCTTCTTTGGAGGAGATACCTAGTAATTATGAACCTGTTATCAGTTTGCCATCCATTCCCTATTGCAATATTACTAGCTTATCATTTTTGTAATGAAACAGGCAACTTATTCTTTAAGGGCAACAGGTACTTTATTTGCAGATAAAACGAAATATAAAGTTATTTGCTAGCAGCAACCTCTTCATTAGTTACCGATCTCTTTAATGTGAAATTATTTAGATGACTTTTTCCTCTGCAGAGATTGTGCATATTTACTGATATTGGTGGATTGTAATGACAAAAGTTTGTGTAGTTTTATGATACAAATGTTCTGAATTGGGCAGTTTTGTCATTAGTGGTTCATACATTTTGTTTCATTGCTTACTGGAAAAATGTTCAAAACAAATTTAAAACATGCTCTAACAGGTGTGCTGTATTATACAAGGAATATAATGAAATACAATGAGGAAGGTGAATCAAAGAACACATGTATGCTTGCATGGTCCTAAGTATGTCTGCAAGGGGCCTATGATTTGAAAAAAGCCCAAAGGTAAACTTTATCCGCCACTGTCCAGATGCATTTTCTTTGAATGTGGGTTTCAATGAATGTGAGTTTCAAAGGCAGAGAAGTTTTAATGCGAAGTCTGTTTTCATTGTGAGACTGCATTGCTTTGTTTAGCAGACGTCTATCAGTGTTTGTGCTATAAAATTTAAAATAAGTTTTACATGAAATCCAAATAATCACTGTAGAAGTAAAGCATAAAGCAGTATGCACATTACAGTGTTTATGGTAAATGGGGAGGAATAGGCAAGTAATGGAACACTGGAATGGCTGGGAGGGGGAGGGCTGTGTATGGGGGGGGGGCCCATTTGACCATGATATTGTGAGAGGGACGGCAAATTCCTAAAAAGCTCTGGACAGCACAAACTCTAGCTATGCCACTGGTGTGTATAAAGAAGACAAAGAAATGCATAGCTCCTTTGGGTGTAAAAGCACATGAGGTAAAAGCATTTCTTCTTATTAGGAAAGAGCCATTTTGTGACATTATATTTGAAACTATTTTCTCAATAGAAAATTTTGTTGGATAATATGAAAAAAGAAAGACTGTCACCCATGGAATCTTTATGTGATAAAAGCATTTAATAGGGAAACATAAAAGAAAATTCATGAATAATTTTGAACAGAGGTAGAAAGAGAAACTTTGAAAGGACATTTGAAAACTTTATGTAAAGAAGTACTGGACATTGCAAACGTTTCTGACAAAGGGGGTTTATAGACTGTTGGCTGGGATTGTAATATTGTGTTAAAAATAGAGACAAAATTATATATATATATATATATATATATATATATATATATATATATATATATATATATATACACCAAACATGATAACTGTGGAGGGGAATAGGGGTATTGTAAAATACTGGGAACAATCCAAAACATTTTTTTTAAAAGAAAGACATTTGAAAAGTAACTGTAACAAAATAAATCATATTTATGGGGAAATGGGACATGATGACAAAAATGTGAACTGAAATGTTATTAATGTAACAAAATTGGACATTTATGGATGGATTGCATACTGTGGTGGTGGTGCTGCGGTAGCGTTGTCGCCTCACAGTAAGATGTTGTCCCGTTCGATTCTCAGCTAGAGTGTCTTCTGTGTGGAAACATGCGTGAATGGGCGTACCTTCGTTGAAGGTTGTGTGTCAGGGCCAGCAACTCGGCAAGTAAAAATCTACTACCAATCATTAGCGGACCGGAGTTCCGCTGTGGCGACCCCTACCCGGGAAAAGCCAAAAGACACAACAACAATGGATGGATTGCAAAAATGAAAATAAGAGTAAGGAAAAAGAAAGATAAGAAAATTAACAAAAAAATACATTTTAGAAGTAGTAGAAACAGAAGAAAAATTAGATGAGAAAAAAGTAATAAAGAGGACACAGACGAATGTTCTTAAATAAGTGATGAAGAAGACATACACTGGGAGGTAGTAAAAGAAAAACAAATCTATTTGTAAAAGGGTAAACGACAGAAAAAGAAAATTTAACGGGATAAGTACAAAAGAAAAAAAGGAAGTTCATGAAAAAGAATATATGCAGCTAATAATTGGGGGTTGGTGAAATGGTTATGGTGTTTGACTCACAGACACAAGGTACAATATTTGTTCCTCACCTTTGGAAGGGAAATTGGCTAGGCTTAGAATGTCCTATTAAGAAAGCTAGCCAAGTAATTAGCTATGAACTTATGAAACCATGAATTGAAGGAAGGGAAAATGAACGTTTTAGGGTGCTTTCAATAACTATGAATAGTATTAAGAATATAGCAACAAGAATAAATATTTTGGAGTGGTATGATACATATGATGTAGATGTAATTATATTAGAAGACACAAGATTTAAAACAAATGAGGAAAGATTACAAACAGAGAAACTATGGGGAGGAAAGATAATTTGTAATTTGGGAAAAGAGAGATTTTCTATAATAGCCATATTCTGTAGAAATAGCCATATTCAGTAGAAATACAGCAACAATATTAGATATAACATTATATACTTATACTAATTATAAAACTGGAAAAGGTTATTTCATCAGATTTTAGACTGTGATGTGATAAATATGAATATAATAACAAGAGACTTTAATTGTGATTTAAGAGGCAAGTGTACAAAATAAAGGAAATGACATAAGAAAAATGTTACAAGTTATAAGATGTGGTAAGTTAAAACTTTGGGACAAAAATTCATGGGTTTTCAAATGAGTATGCATAGAACTGAAATAGATTCTTTTTCTAGTATCAGAATGTTTACTTATAGGAGAAGGGGGGGGGGTAGTTGAGACAGGATTTTCTGATCATCTTGCAATATGGCTAGAGATAAAGGAAAACAAGAAGTATGTAAAACAGGCAAAGAGAATAAAAAGAATAAATGATAAAGCATGGAATGAATGAGTGTGATTAGTAATACAGTTGTGGAAAGATATTACAAGAGAGCATTTTAGAAAAAAAACTGTCTGAATGGTGGGTGATATTTAAGGAAAATATAAAAATATTTTTTACAGTGGCAATATGATGTGAGAAAAGTAGAGAAAGAAAAACATAAAAGAACAAATAAAGATACATTGGAAGATTTAAAACATACTGATAGAAAATACTTTTATAAAGAATTATATGGAAGAAATCAAGAAAATATACAAGAATTATAAATTGCCAATAAAAGGAAACATGCCATAGTATATAAGCAAATATATTTTTACAATGAAAAAGAAAGGCTCATGTTATTCAAGCAGATTAGTAAAGGAAGATGGTAGTGTAATGACAGAGATAAAAAATGTAAAAGAAGAAATAGGAAAAACTCAGGAAAAGATTATGAAGTGCGTAGTACAATATGTACAAGCAACATTTAAAGAAAAAAAGAAGCTAGTGAAAAAAACATGGAAAGTAAAAAAGTTAACAGAAAAAGAGAATAAAGTGAATAAAAAGTTGGAAATGGAGATTTCTTTAAATGAGCTAGATAAAGTATTAGGACAAGTAAATATAAATTCAGCTGCAGGACCAGATGGAATAGGATATGAAATGTATAAAAATTTAAGGGATTGGAAGAAAAAAAAAATGTTTTTTAAGATTTTTAACGCATGCTTAAATGAAGGTATTATGTATAAAGAATTATGCAGTGGAATACTTAAATTCATATGCAAGAAGAAAGATAGAAGACAATTAAAAAAATTGGAGACTAATAGTACTGAATAATAATGGTTATAAGATCTTTATGAAAATAATGCAAATGAGATTTGAAATTAAAAAGGAAAATATTATGGAACATAGAATATTTAACATAATGGGAAATATTACGGAAGATAGTATATTTGACATAAAGGGGAATGGTTATCAAAATTATTAGTAATAGAGAAATTGTGGATGATATTATGAATAGAAAAGAAGTGAAAATCATGACAGTAGACAATAAGGTATTTGATACAATTGGACATGAGATCTTCTGGTAATAATGAAAGAATATAAGTGAGAACTTTAGGAAATTATGTTTCCCAGCATATAGTAATATTAAAGTAAAAATACCTATAAATGACTGGGTAAGCCAAGAGGTACATATGAAGAGTGGTGCAAGACACGGATGTCCAATGAGCTGTATACTCTTTGCATTAGTTATAAATGTGATAGTATGTGAAATAAATTATAAAATGAAGGAAGTGGGGTATATAACACCTGAAAGGTTAAGAATACCAGTTCTTTTAACATATGAAAATGACATTATAATAAATGTAAAAAACAAATTGGGGTAAAAGAAGTAATAATTTGCTGAATGAGTATCTAGAGGTGATAGGGATAGCTTTAAATAAAGAAATGTAAAGGTTTAGGTGATGTAGTAAAGATAGTGGGTATATATTTTATAATGTGGGCGGCCACGGTGGTGCAGCGGTTAGCGTTGCCGCCTCACAGCAAGAGGTTCTCCGGTTCAACTCGGTGCCTTCTGTGTGGAGTCTGCATGTCCTCCCTGTGGTCACGTGGGTTTCCTCCGGGTGCTCCGGTTTCCTCCCACATCGCAAAGACATGCTGTAGGTGGATTGGACACTCCAAATTGGCCCTAGGTGTGAGTGTGTGCGTGCATGTGCCTTCTGTGGAAGGTTGGGCACCGGGCTGGCACCTCGGCACTGTAAAACTTCACTGCCAATCATGAGCGGACAAGTGATCCACTGTGGTGACCCCTAACTGGGAAAAAGCCGAAAGAAGAAGAAGAAGAATGAATGAATAACATTTTTGTGTTCGGTATAAAATTTGGGAATAAAGACATAAGTTGAAATCAATGGGAAAAACAACAGAAGAAATTAAACAAACCTGTCTTTCCTGGAGAACAAAATTATCATTCAGAAAGAAGGCTTATTTGATAAACTCAGTACTGATGGGAAAAATATACTTAGTAAGTGTATTTATTTTGCCAGCAGTATTTGAAAATGAATTATTTAATATAAAATTTTCATTTATTTGGTCTACTAGATTAAACCCAGTAAAAAGAGATGTTTTGTATCTAAAGAGAGGTTTTGTATCTAAATAAGGAGGAAGGAGGTTTAGAGTTAAATAACCCAGTGGTGCATGCTGCTTCATTAAATTTGTACAAAGTGTTAAAGTGGATAAATGAAAAAGATGGCAGATTAGTAGTAAAATTGTTTAAATATAGGCATGATACGTTTTGGGGTATGGTAAAAAAGAATAAAAGAGAAAAGACTATATAAATATAGAAATAAAATGTTAGCGAGAAAAAATATTTTTGTGGAAGATAGAAATGGACGATATTGAAAAAATAGAAAAGTGTATATGTAACGATAAAACATTATTTATGTAAAACCATGGAAAAATCTAACAGATGAAAAACATTAAAGTTATTAAAATAAGAAGCAAATGGTTTAATCAGAAAGTATAATGTCAAGATTTTTTGTGGAGACTGGTAATAGAAAAAAAAGAAAAGTGAATTAATATGTTTACATTATCAAGACAAAGAAACTATAGAACACATACTTTTGAAATGTAAAAGATTTATGGAAATAAACTAAGTAAAGTAGATTTTGTGAAGATATAAAAGAAGTGGATAAAATAAACATGGATATGGTTAAATATGGATATTCTAAGAATGGAAGTAAAGAATATGTTAAAAGAATAGATAAAAAAGGATTTTATGTTATTTGGGTTATATGGAATGAAAGAATAAATTAAATTATGTTTAATGGTAAGTGTATTTTAGCAACAGTATTAAGTAAAATCAGATGGTGGTTATGGAAAAATGAGTGGGGTTCTAATAGGGATGAAAATGTATGATTGTAAAGGAAATTATGAATATGTATAAACAGATTTGTATATCTATATATTTGTATATTTGTAAATATTTGTAAATATCTCAATATTCTGTAAATAAGAGCTCTTATTGTATATAAAGGACTCCTGCTCTTTTTTGATAAGAGCTTTTACATCTTCCAGAGCTAGCACCAAATCAGGCATATGAGGCTTTAGTTTAGTGTCTCATCCAATGAATGAATATTTTTTAAAGCCATGTATGTACGAGTATGTATACGTGAGATATGTACACACACACACACGCGCGCGCACGCGCGTGTGTTGGTGTGTGTGTGTGTGTGTATATATGTATATATGTATATATATATATATATATATATATATATATATATATATAGTCTATATTATATGCTCAAAGAGACTTTTAGAACATATAATCAACACCTAAACAGCGAATGCTTTAAAGTGCGAATGGCCACGTCTGCAAATTTTTTCCTCAGGAAAAAAATTCACGGTGCCATACACAAAAAACACAAACTTCAAAACCTTAATAAACTGGGGGTCTTTGCCACCCACACCCCCCAATGTGGGGGTCTTTGCCCCCCCCCACCTTCCCTAACTAAATATACCAACTCCAAGATTGCTCTACATTGGGGAAAAGGGGAATTCCTGATAACAGCCAACTGAATTTTTTCCCAAGGGAAAAATTTCGAGGATGTGGCCATTCTCACTTTAGAGCATTCGCTCTTTAGGTGTCGATGATTATATGTTCGAAGAAAAGTCTCTTCAAGCCACCATAATGTGGGATACTGGTATAATGAGATTGTACATCCAATGTGCACATATACGATTCCTGTGTGATCTGTAAATTATTCATTAATGCCAAAAATCCAGTGGAGTCCTTTAACCTTGCTCTAACAAGATGTAATAAAGGCTTAAGCTGATTTTCTAAGTGCATGGAAATAAGTTCTGTCAGGGACCCATGACCTGTTACTATGGCTCTTCTGGGAGGAGAATGAACATTCTTATGTATCTTTGGAAGAATATAAAAGATTTGTGACTTTGGGTTCTCAACTGTTAACTCTTTGCACAAAGCATCTGTAATGTAGCCCTTCATTTTAAATTCCAATAATATTTTATCTATTTTTTGCTTAAAATCAGCTGTAGGGTCCACAGGTAGTTTAGAATAAAATCTACCACTATTTAGCTGTCTTTGAGCTTCCTTAATATATTCTGTTGTCTCCCAAGCCACTGTTGCCCCACCCTTATAGGCCTTAAGTATCGCTATATCTTTATAACTTAACTGTCTCAGTCCAATCCTCTCTTTTCTAGACAAATTATCACCATGATGTTTAAATATATTACTTTGATTGCTGTGTGAATCATGTAACACAGCATCTTCAAAAAACTTTACTTTAGGTTGATATGGTGGCAAAAAAGTACTTTTTTTAACCCTAAAATTATAGGGCATAGCACTAATAGACTCACCTCTATTGTGAAAAAAAAATGCTTTAAATTCAATGTTCTACAAAAACTTTTTATATCCATGCACATATATTCAGACACAAAATGTGATGGTACATAGTTTAAGTTTTTATTTAGAACTTCTTTTTCTTCATCTGTAAAGCAATGAGTAGTTAAATTCACTATCAGTCTAACATTATCAGCAATCACTTCTTTATCAGACTCCTGAAGACATTCTCCATTTCTATCACTCTTTCACCTGCAGTGCTTCCTGCCTTCCCTTCTAAAGGGCTGTTTTTCACTCTAGCCTTTTTATGTATTGGTAACTCCATTTCCACAATGTCCCCAAGCTCATTGTCAGTATCCATACTGGGTGTATTTGATGAAATTTCAGACGTACTAGAATCAGTAACAAAACCAATATTACTAGTGGATTTCAAAATAGAGCGACCCCTCTTTCTTTTGGCCCTAGTTGGTTTATTAACAGTCTCAGGAAATCTAACTGCTTGTTTCATCTGTTTCCAAGTAAATGCCCTATCATTCTTAAAGTGATAATTGCCTCTATTAAACTTTTTAAGTTTCCTTGTTTTCACTTCACTTTCAAATGCACCAATTTCCTCTATGTATTTCTCATACAAATGCTTATAGTTGGACTGTTGCTCAAAACACTGAACTGACTGTAGACAGGAATCCAACTTTTTCTTAACATCGCCCAAGGTATTTTCATAAAATGAAATCAACAGTTCTATGAACTATTTTGATGCTGCATTTTGAATAGTACGACATTTTAACATGAAATCTTTATTGTCCTTACCCATTCCATTTTCCACATACACTCTAAGGCCACGTGGTGCTATTTTGGCCTCCAAGTATGCCCTCAATAACTTTATATGCCATATTGTTGATCAAAATTTCCTTGTAGAAACACCCCCGTTCCTTAAACATGTTCTCCATGTCTGAGGTGCGATTCACCTCTACGATAACATCTTTCCTGTTGCTGGCCTGAAAACCCTCTAACCACGTCACATCATCTTTATCAGCCGAAAGATTTCCAATAAAGGAACGTAAATCGTCATCTGCCATGATTCACAAATCCAATCATAGTATCAGTAAATTACTAAATCAATTGTAACAGCACTCAGCTCCAATATCTCCCAACACAAACTTTCTGGTGCATGTTAACACGCTGTGTGCTCGAACCAAACCAAAATACAAAAAGCAAAAACAGTCCAGCACCACATATCAATATAACACCTTATCCTTAAAATAAGGTATCCAAAAAATGACACAATTGGCTGTAATTTAGATTATTTTATAGATATTATAAAAATAATCCACAATGTTGTAGCAGGCAACCAGCAACACAAACAAGTAAGATCCAAACTGGTTTTGCCCCCTGGCATCATCAGTGGAATATTGTATCCCCTTGCTAAAAGAATTAAATAAGCCACTATTTAAAGTCACATCACATAATTTACACAAATGATCAAAATAACATTTAGGTAAATCGTATCCTTCATCCTAATATTACTCAACATTTTATATGGCCCTAATGTACATTCAGTATATATACACACACAAATTTAAATCTATCTATATCCATATATATTTTTATATAGATGTATAAATTAGATATAGATATTATATATAGATAGATATATGCATATACACATACATATGTGCATATGCATGCATTCATATATTTATACACTGCATTTAATCTTGCTGTTGGGGCTCATAGATATAAAAGGTCAGCAATGGCTCATTTAACTTACTCAGGTAACAAATATTTAAACTGAAATTCCCTCACTGTTTTCAAATCTTCAAAGTCATCAAGAAGGCTGTCTCTATATAACTGCTATGCTCTTTGTGAAAAAATATATGACTCAACACATTGCCTCTGAGCTATCTTCCACCATTCACCAGTGAAGAAAGAAAATGGCTAAGTGAGAAACCTACAGTGCATCTATCTTTGGATTATGCCTTTTATAGTTCAACATCTCTTCACTTTTTCTGAAAGGTGCTACTTTTTTAGACTCTGCTGGTTCTTTAGAAATACTTAAAATATCTCATTCTTGCATATGCAATTTTAATTTGATCCCTGGATAGCTTCTCATATGAAATGCAAATGTGAAAAAAGTTCCCTTTCCTGAACTTCTATCATTCTGATTCATGCAGCTGTCAAGATGAACACCCAGGCTTTGTCTCTGCAGATCAAGAAATACTTCCATTTTTTGCATGGGTTATATCATATCCTGCACACATCACTATCCTCATATCTCCTTGGAACTCTTGCTTATTTTAAGATTTTCTGGTTAGGCTACATAAAGATATTTTCTATCTTTTGTTGTCAGTATTTCCTCACAGACTGTATTTATTCACTAGATTTTATTTCCCAGATTTGTTACCTTGAGTGAAGTTCACCTGTTCCATTTGTGAATATTCCTCCAGTTTTACGAAAATCCCTTTTCATTTTTCTACCTGTACTTGTGTACCATCCCTGTTGTAAGTTTTTGTGTTATCTGCAGAAAGATACTTATGCTTTAGAGATCCCGTGTATATTATCACATAGGACAGAGAGAAGAGAAAAAGCTTTTATTTCAGTTCTGTTTAAATGTTTAAGTTGTATTTATGACCTGTGTGGTGATACTTCTTAGTATTTTTTTTGCTTTTTTCATGTTTGTTTGCATATTTTTGTTTGTTTTGGGAGGGACCTTAGTCTTGTGGCTTAATTTGCAGTTATGGGAAGATTGTGTTTCTACATTATACTGCACTTCTATCCCCATAAGTAGAATTATTTGTAAAAGCATTACATTCAGATTTTAAACTCTGCTAGGCCTTAATCTTGTAATCTCATTCACAGTTGCAGCAGAACTGTGGATTATTGCCAGATTTGAGCCTTGTTTAGTCATTTATTACTGCACTTTTCCCATAAACACTGTTACTAGTAAATTTATGCATAGTATGGTGACTTAAACTGTAGTTAAACTGGGTCTACTTTAGTGAACGATCAGATGATTGAATGCTGTTAGTTCGAAAACTAAATGTCGAACTGACAAAATAGCAAATGGCTGGAACAGCAAATTTTTTCCCAGGGAAAGAAATCGCTGGTCTGGCCGTCCGGGTTGTGCCGTTTCCTTCACTGCAGTGTGATCTCAGAGTTGGTATATTTAAGTAGGGGGGGGGTGAAGCCCCCCACTTCATTTAATGTTTAGTGGGGTTTTTTTTTTGGTAACAGAGATTTTTTTTCCCTGGGAAAAAAATCGCTGTTCTGATTGTTCGCTGTTATGAGTTTTCATGCTTTAGGGGTCGATATAACAATGTTTGATCATCTGATCATTCATTGCTATAATATAGACCTGTTAAATCTGGTAGTGAGAACATTGTTTTTTTCTACTTCAGCATTTGTTCTTCAGTTATTTTACAGCTGTTGATATTCCAGTTTTGATCCTACAGTTGTATATTCTGCTTATTACTGACTTGATTAAAGTTGCATTCTATTTCATATGTTAATAGATTCACAGCTAATTACTAGGCTAGCTGTCTGTGTGCCATTTAATCCTAGCCAATTTTCCTTCCAAAGGTGAAAATCAAACTCTGTACCTTGCGTTTATGAGGCAAACATCTTAATCATTACACCAATCCCCCTAGTGCCTTTTTGTTCCCATCTTTTTTGTGTCTGTCACATCCTCCACTGAGACATTAAGCTAAAGTTTCTGAAATTCTAACTTTCATCTCAGACATGTTGCATTCTGGTGGCTTTCTGTTCCCGTATTCTTCGTATCTGCCCCCCTACCCAAGACATTAAGCTAAAGTTTCTGAAAGAGCTTCAATATTGTTTTTATTTGATTGGATCCCTGTCTAGCTAGCCTGCTTCTTCCTTGAATTTTCCAAATACACCTTTTTCGTGTTTTGGAGGAAACTGATGCAGAATAAGGTGAAGTCCCAAGACTGGAAAAACGTCCTTATCAGCCTCAACAAAAAGTTGAGATCCCTCATCAAATCCTCTAAAGCTAGCTATGAAAACAGAATTGCAGCAGACAGTAAATACAACGACAAGGCCTTCTATAGTTATGTAAAGAATCTCCATGGCAATACCCAGATTTGCTCTGAGCTACTGCACAATGGTACCTCCTATACTGAGCCAATAGATATTGCCAATATACTGGCCAACAGATTCAGTGCCAACTTTACCCCTCCCCCCAAAGGACCAATCACAATACCAGTAGATTGCTAGGCACCCAGTATTACTGCTGCACAGGTTAAAACAGTACTGTCCAAGGCCAAAAATACAGCTTCTATGGGACCTGACAATATCCCTGGCTGTATTCTACATGGACTACAGAGTGAACTGGCACCTCACCTGTGTGCTCTGTTCAATAATAGCCTTACCTCAGGCTTTGTCCCTACTGAATGGCGCACTGCTACAGTCATCCCTCTCCACAAAAGAGGAGTGACTACAGACCCTGGGAACTATCGCCCCATTAACCTGATGAGTCTGATATGCAAAGCTATGGAACGCATCATCATGGGCCTCATAAACAAGGCTATAGGGAATCTCCAAACTCTGGATCCCACACAGTTTTGTTTTTTGAAGAGTAGATCATGCCTGCTCAACAACTTTGAGTCAGTCACCAGAGCTGTGGATGAAGGCAAGGTGGTTCATACAGCCTACCTTGAGCTGGCCAAGGCCTTTGATACCATTCCCACTCAGGAATTATAGAAAAACTAACTAAGCTAGGCATCAACCCCTATATCACTAGGTGGGTTGCAAACTGGCTCACAGATAGAACCCACAGTGTGAAAGTAGCTGACTCCAAGTCAGATTGCCGACTAGTCACGAGTGGAGTCCCACAGGGTTCAGTCCTGGGTCCTCTCCTGTTTGGTATCTACTTCTCTGAAGTCCAAGCCAACACGAAGGGACTCTGGCTGACAAAGTTCACAGACGATTGCAAGTTGGGAGTTATTATTAACTCCCCAAGTGATGTTTACATTCTGCAGAATGGCCTCACTGAGACCAATGACTGGTGTCAGAACCATGGGCTTAAGCTCAACGCCAAAAAATGTGTCGTTATCCCCATTGGGAAAAACCCAGTTCCCATGAATTACCACATTGATAGTAGTCCACTGAATGCAGAAGGTGTTATAAGAGATCTGGGAACACAGGTTGACAGCAACCTCTCTTTTGATCACCACATTGCAACTGTGGTGAAGAAGTCATTCTATATGGCACATCTCATTACTAAGGGTTTTGCATCCAGGAAGAAAGAGGTCATTGTCTCCCTCTACTCTTCCCTCATTAGCCCAATCATTGAGTACAATGCCCCATTTGGCATGTACCTCAGTAGACACCTGCAACAACTGGAGAGGCCACAAAAGTACCTCACAAAGAGGATCCTAGGCCTTTAACACTTGTGCTGTATGACTCAAAAAACTCCAACTATTCTCTTTCTCATATCATCTACTTAGAGACGATCTCTGCTTGACTTACAAAGCCATGTCTGATCCAGCTCTGTTAGAAATGCTACATCTAAAGAAATCTCAATCCCTCCACACCACACACTCCAGAGACAGCAACCTCATTACCACAATCAACAGAACGTACTAGAGGGACAGGTTCATAACCCAGAGACTGCCCATGCTATGGAATAGACTTCCCATACATGTCAAGCAGAGCACCTCGCTGACCGTCTTCAACAGAAATCTTGATGAGTGGATGGGAAATAGAAAATTCACCCCGGAGATAACTCCGGTGACTCTACTCGACAGAGGCACTGGGAATGTTTTTTGTTAAAAAGTATGTTTATCCATCGAGGCTACCCTGAGAACATGATTCATGAACTTATGGAAGAAGTGATGTCCAAACGGACTAGGCAGGTTTTTAAACCATTATTAAACATTAATAATGTGGAAGTCACACAGGAGAGTAGTTCTGTGAATGTTACAGTTAACTAAATCATTACAACTTGTGAACCTATGGTCCAAGTGCCATCTTTTATCACTACTTATAGTATTAATAGCAGTTTTTTCTATGACATTCTATGTAAAAACTGGGCCTTTTTTAAAAGTGACACCAGTATTTTCAATAAAGTGGGTGATAAACCAGTAGTTACTTATAGGAGGGCAAAAAATCTAAAGTCATTACTGGAACAACGTCAACGTACATATCCTAGAACACCTGGTATGTTTAAGTGCCAGTCTTGCAATTATTGTCAGTATGTCATTGAATCTAATAGATTTAACATACATAATCATCAATATTTTTTGAAATGTCGAGTTAATTGTAATTCTAAAATGATAGTCTATTTAGCTCAATGTCAGAATTGTTCATCATTTTACATTGGGAAGACAGAGAGACGTCTTTGTGACCATCTTTATGAACATATTTATGCAATCCGGAGGAATAAACTTGAGAATGCTTTAGCTAAGCATGTCAGTTTCAATCCTGACCATAAATTTAAATTCATAATAATTGACCAGATCAGTGGGGACTCTAGGGGTGGCCCCATTCCAATAAAGCTGGAAGAATTAGAACTTATGTGGCAAGTTAGATTAAATGCGTATAACACCCCTGGACTTAATGAATGTTGTTCTATTAGCAGTATTTTAAAACTTAAATGTTTATTAAGGTAGTTTTATGTTGACTTTTAGATATGATTATTAATCTTTTTATATTTATGAGAATTTTTTGATTTGATATTTTGTACAGATATATCTTAATTATTTGCAGTTGAAGGTAGTGTATAAGTTTGATATCTATTTGATTGTGTTTTTATATTATTTTTTATGCTTTTAATGACGTTTGTCTTTAAATGTTTTTCAATTGTTTTTAATTGGTTAATTGTTTCTATCGCTCATTTGAGCTGTTAATTAGCTGAGTATTTATGCTTGTGGTTTGTGAATACACTTTGTCTGATGAAGTTTGAACACAGTCTCAAATGAAAAGCACTTAACAATATTAAAGGTTTTTGTTTTTGTTGGTGTGTACTGCTTTGCCTGCCTCAGTCCATTTTTGTGGATGCACTGGGAACTAAGGTCAGGTGGCACGATGCCAAGGTAATCCTATGGCTAGGCTTGTAAAGGCCCCAAGGCCATTAGCCTACTACACACCTATGAACCTATAAGGCTGTGCCTCTGGCCTCTGCCCCTTATGGTAATATGATTTCCAAAGTCCTCCCTCTCCTCTTTCACTGTGGTATAAGCTATTTAAGTACTTTTTCCACCCATTGTTTTCCATAGATCCATCCTAGAAAGCAGATTTTCCCTATTGAATGGTCCATAAAACTGTACCCTGTAAAACAGTAAATTTAGAGCAAATAACTTACATGTCAATAAGATTAGAGCAGCAAGTGGCAATAGCTATGAATTTAGTAAAACTCAGTATTGTGTAAACATTAATCTTAGCAGATTTTAGTACTGTTTAGTATAGTCTGCCCGAATAAAGCACCCTTACTATTGTGTAAACATTAAAGTTAGTAGTATTTAGTACTGTTTAGCATAATCTGACACCAGTCAGCACCCTTATTAGTCCACATCAACAAAGCACCCTTAAAAGCCTTCTAACCTCAATAAAACACCACCTTGTAGCTATATCGATCAAAGGACTGGACAGCATGGATATGCATGTTCCTAACTTTTTTGTAGCCACCTTGTGGATATGGGCATCTTAAGATACTACAACAATTGTGTTGTGTACTGACAACCACTTAATCCTTAAAGAAACAGACACAGTATGACAGGTGTACTTACAGAATGACACTGGAGGCTAAAAACTTGCATGCAAGCATGCATGAGGTTGTCAAAACCACACACACACACACACACACACACACACACACACACACACACACACACACACACACACACACACAACACTCACTTCACATAGTACATAACATGCATATAAACTAACATATGCTGAGGCACTTAAAAGCAATCTTCCTAAACAACAAATATCACTTAGACCATCTGTTGTCAAAGCTATGCTTCAGCAAGATGAAAAAAGAACACCTAATACCACACAGAGTCACACTCAATGGAGCCACAAACACTAAGCTCCACATCCCAGCACTCTCGCCATAAGAGACTCCATTGTAAGACATACTGCTGCCCCTCCAACCAGGCTGAACAAGGAGAAGATAGTGGCTAGTTGCTTATCGGGAGCCATGATCCACCAACTCACACATGCCCTGAAGTCATTACACCTCAGGTACCAGTATGATTCCATCATAGTTCATATAAATCTAAATGACCTGAGACGTACCTCCCAGGACTATATGAAGAGAGGCATTACAGGGCCCTCAAACTATGCATCTCAGGTTGGTATGAGTCTAGCACTGAGCAGCATATTATCATCACAAAAGATGAGACAAGAATATGAGCAAAAGATAATTGATTTTAACAATTGTCTGTCTTTCTGGTGTCATTCTAAAGGGATCCAATATTTGTCAGCTTGGGAAGATAGGGTTAATAGGTTCATAGGTGAGTACTAGGCTAATGACCCTGGAGCCAACACAAGCCTAGCCCAAGAATATTCCCAGTCATCCTGTTGCCGCTCGTTAGTTCCTTGTGCCCCTCTCGAGCAAGGCTGTTGAAGTGATCCCCGGGGTGAACTTTCTGTTACCCATTCACTCATCAAGATTTTTCTTGAAGAGGGCTAGTGAAGTGCTCTGCTTGACATTAATGGGGAATTTATTCCAGAGCATGGGAAGTCTCTGTGTTAGGAACCTGCCCTTCGGTTTTTGAATAGACCACATTGCTTTATCAAGGATGGCCTGCACCTGTCCCCCCTTGGTTTTTGAATACTGGCTAAGATTTTCCACCCCCATAGTGCCTTTTTATGCAATGCCAAATTGACAAACCTACTGACAGAGCAAAACTCAACTCAACTGAACCTAAAGGTGTTACTGCTCAATGCTAGGAGCTAATTAAAAAAAAAACTACACTACCTCCAAGCCCACCTCATACTTGAGAATATAGACATCTCTGCAGTTATCAAGACATGGTATAAGTGGCAGAGAGTATCCTGAAAATGCAATGTCTCAGTTCCTTCAACATTTTTAGATCACTAGCTGCACAGCCAAAAAGATGGAGATGACTTTATATGCATCAGTAGCAGGTATATCTCCAGTCTGGTCAAACAGGATGATGCACTGGAGTTCTTTAATGTGCAGATCAACACAGACAAAATCCTGCACCATATACTAGCCAGTTATAGGTCACCCTCCATGTCCCAAAAAGGTCACAATGCATATTTGCATCTAGTGGAGACACTTACCATCCCACCTAACACCCTACTCATAGAGGACTTTAGTTATCCCCATATAGACTGGGAATCCTACACAGCCTTATATCTCTAGGCATAGAGATTTTAACACTTCATAAATGCAAACGCCATTGACCAAATAGTGAAAATACAAACTAAGGCTAACAAATATGACAGAATGCTGCACCCCCCAATGTCTTGTTCTCCCTGGTAAGGTCCAACCATAAAACTGCCTCCTTCAAAATTAAAATCAACTCTGTAACCTCAGTAAAACCAGTAACAATTGGGAACTATTCCAAGGCAAACTACCTTTCATTAAGTGATGTATTTTCAATATTCAGTGCCACTCTAAACCCCCAAAACACAGCAGCCTATGCTGAATTGGTCTCAGAAACTCTGTTGAACCATGTCAATGGCTACACAGAGATTGCTGTACCTACCAGAAGTTAAGCCCAGAACTAGCCCCAGAACCAAAACATCCTGGTGACATCCCAAATTAAATAGGATATACAACAAAAGGTAACATATTATGGCAAACATCAGGAAGGGTAATACCCATAAAGATAAAAAAAACTCTCATCAAACTAAATAGACAACTAAGAGAGCTAATTAGGTCAAACAACGCCCGCTCTGAGGTTAAGATAGCCTCTTTATCCTTCTTCAGCTCTGTCAAAAACTTCAAGAGCAGCACAGAGCAATGTGTTGAACTGGTGGTTCATGATGCCACATTCACTGAGCCTACCGATATAGTGAACTTGTTAGCAGACAAATTCAGTTCCAACTTTACCCACCTCTCACCCCAATCCACCCACCAAGAAATACCATCAAATAGAACCCGTCCAACTATAACTAGGGAGCATGTACTGGTTGTGCTCATTAACACCAAGAACACAGCCTCAGTGGGCCCCAAAACATCCTGGGATGCCTCCAGAACAGTCTAAAATATGACATATCAAGAACTCTGGAGTCACTATTTAACTATAGTTATAAAACAGGCTTTGTGCCATGTGAATCGAGGACAGTGATGGTCATCCTCCTTCATAAAGGAGGGCCTTCAACAGATCCTGGAAACTACAAACCCATTAGTCTGACTAGTCTTATTTGCAAAGCCATGGAAAGAATTATCAAGGAAGTTATCAATAAGGACACAGGAGACCTCCAAACATCTCAGTTTAGCTTTGTCAAAGGACAAGCTTACTGGAAAAAAGTGGATTTCTTTGAAAAGGTCACTAAGATAATGGATGTGGGGAAAGTGGTGCAAACTTCCTACCTAGACCTGGCCAAAGCATTTGATACAATACCCTACTAGGTCATTG